>NC_088402.1:90002484-90014984 GCF_034236695.1 Oncorhynchus nerka | reverse complement strand
TCTAATGCTCAGAATCCATATTGAACAGCTTTCATAGTACAGTCAAACGATCATGACAATCACAATCAACACAACCACACTAGGGGGCAAATCCAAAATGGCACCTTATTCCACAGTGTGGTACTTTTGGCCAGAGCTGTGTAAGGTTCTGTCTAAAAGTAATTCACTGTCCCAATGAGTAATACACTGTCCAAGGAGTAATACACTGTCCAGGGAGTAATACACTGTCCAGGGAGTAATACACTGTCCCAATGAGTAATACACTGTCCCAATGAGTAATACGCTGTCCCAATGAGTAATACACTGTCCCAATGAGTAATACACTGTCCAGGGAGTAATACACTGTCCCAATTAGTAATACACTGTCCCAACGAGTAATACACTGTCCCAATGAGTAATACACTGTCCCAATGAGTAATACACTGTCCCAATGAGTAATACACTGTCCAGGGAGTAATACACTGTCCCAATGAGTAATACACTGTCCCAATGAGTAATACACTGTCCAGGGAGTAATACACTGTCCCAATGAGTAATACACTGTCCAGGGAGTAATACACTGTCCAGGGAGTAATACACTGTCCAGGGATTAATACACTGTCCCAATGAGTAATACACTGTCCCAATGAGTAATACACTGTCCAGGGAGTAATACACTGTCCAGGGATTAATACACTGTCCCAATGAGTAATACACTGTCCCAATGAGTAATACACTGTCCAGGGATTAATACACTGTCCCAATGAGTAATACACTGTCCCAATGAGTAATACACTGTCCAGGGATTAATACACTGTCCCAATGAGTAATACACTGTCCCAATGAGTAATACACTGTCCCAATGAGTAATACACTGTCCAGGGAGTAATACACTGTCCCAATGAGTAATACACTATCCAGGGAGTAATACACTGTCCAGGGAGTAATACACTGTCCAGGGATTAATACACTGTCCCAATGAGTAATACACTGTCCCAATGAGTAATACACTGCCCAGGGAGTAATACACTGTCCAGGGAGTAATACACTGTCTAGGGATTAATACACTGTCCCAATGAGTAATACACTGTCCCAATGAGTAATACACTGTCCAGGGAGTAATACACTGTCCCAATGAGTAATACACTGTCCAGGGAGTAATACACTGTCCCAATGAGTAATACACTGTCCCAATGAGTAATACACTGTCCCAATGAGTAATACACTGTCCCAATGAGTAATACACTGTCCAGGGAGTAATACACTGTCCCAATGAGTAATACACTGTCCCAATGAGTAATACACTGTGCAGGGAGTAATACACTGTGCAGGGAGTAATACACTGTCCCAATGAGTAATACACTGTCCCAATGAGTAATACACTGTCCAGGGAGTAATACACTGTCCCAATGAGTAATACACTGTCTCAATGAGTAATACACTGTGCAGGGAGTAATACACTGTCCCAATGAGTAATACACTGTCCCAATGAGTAATACACTGTCCCAATGAGTAATACACTGTGCAGGGAGTAATACACTGTCCCAATGAGTAATACACTGTCCATGGAGTAATACACTGTCCCAATGAGTAAAACACTGTCCCAATGAGTAATACACTGTCCCAATGAGTAATACACTGTCCCAATGAGTAATACACTGTCCAGGGAGTAATACACTGTCCCAATGAGTAATACACTGTCCCAATGAGTAATACACTGTCCCAATGAGTAATACACTGTGCAGGGAGTAATACACTGTCCAGGGAGTAATACACTGTCCAGGGAGTAATACACTGTCCCAATGAGTAATATACTGTCCCAATGAGTAATACACTGTGCAGGGAGTAATACACTGTCCAGGGAGTAATACACTGTCCAGGGAGTAATACACTGTCCAGGGAGTAATACACTGTCCCAATGAGTAATACACTGTCCCAATGAGTAATACACTGCCCCAAAGAGTAATACACTGTCCCAATGAGTAATACACTGTCCAGGGAGTAATACACTGTCCGGGGAGTAATACACTGTCCAGGGAGTAATACACTGTCCCAATGAGTAATACACTGTCCCAATGAGTAATACACTGTCCCAATGATTAATACACTGTCCAGGGAGTAATACACTGTCCCAATGAGTAATACACTGTCCCAATGAGTAATACACTGTCCAGGGAGTAATACACTGTCCCAATTAGTAATACACTGTCCCAATGAGTAATACACTGTCCCAATGAGTAATACACTGTCCCAATGAGTAATACACTGTCCAGGGAGTAATACAATGTCCAGGGAGTAATACACTGTCCAGGGAGTAATACACTGTCCAGGGAGTAATACACTGTCCAGGGATTAATACACTGTCCCAATGAGTAATACACTGTCCAGGGAGTAATACACTGTCCCAATGAGTAATACACTGTGCAGGGAGTAATACACTGTCCCAATGAGTAATACACTGTCCCAATGAGTAATACACTGTCCCAATGAGTAATACACTGTCCCAATGAGTAATACACTGTGCAGGGAGTAATACACTGTCCCAATGAGTAATACACTGTCCCAATGAGTAATACACTATCCAGGGACTAATACACTGTCCCAATGAGTAATACACTGTCCCAATGAGTAATACACTGTCCCAATGAGTAATACACTGTCCAGGGAGTAATACACTGTCCCAATGAGTAATACACTGTCCCAATGAGTAATACACTGTCCCAATGAGTAATACACTGTCCCAATGAGTAATACACTGTGCAGGGAGTAATACACTGTCCAGGGAGTAAAACACTGTCCCAATGAGTAATACACTGTCCCAATGAGTAATACACTGTCCCAATGAGTAATACACTGTGCAGGGAGTAATACACTGTCCCAATGAGTAATACACTGCCCCAATGAGTAATACACTGTCCAGGGAGTAATACACTGTCCCAATTAGTAATACACTGTCCAGGGACTAATACACTGTCCCAATGAGTAATACACTGTCCCAATGAGTAATACACTGTCCAGGGAGTAATACACTGTCCAGGGATTAATACACTGTCCCAATGAGTAATACACTGTCCCAATGAGTAATACACTGTCCCAATGAGTAATACACTGTCCAGGGAGTAATACACTGTCCCAATGAGTAATACACTGTCCAGGGACTAATACACTGTCCCAATGAGTAATACACTGTCCCAATGAGTAATACACTGTCCCAATGAGTAATACACTGTCCAGGGACTAATACACTGTCCCAATGAGTAATACACTGTCCCAATGAGTAATACACTGTCCCAATGAGTAATACACTGTGCAGGGAGTAATACACTGTCCCAATGAGTAATACACTGTCCCAATGAGTAATACACTATCCAGGGACTAATACACTGTCCCAATGAGTAATACACTGTCCCAATGAGTAATACACTGTCCCAATGAGTAATACACTGTCCAGGGAGTAATACACTGTCCCAATGAGTAATACACTGTCCCAATGAGTAATACACTGTCCCAATGAGTAATACACTGTCCCAATGAGTAATACACTGTGCAGGGAGTAATACACTGTCCAGGGAGTAAAACACTGTCCCAATGAGTAATACACTGTCCCAATGAGTAATACACTGTCCCAATGAGTAATACACTGTGCAGGGAGTAATACACTGTCCCAATGAGTAATACACTGCCCCAATGAGTAATACACTGTCCAGGGAGTAATACACTGTCCCAATTAGTAATACACTGTCCAGGGACTAATACACTGTCCCAATGAGTAATACACTGTCCCAATGAGTAATACACTGTCCAGGGAGTAATACACTGTCCAGGGATTAATACACTGTCCCAATGAGTAATACACTGTCCCAATGAGTAATACACTGTCCAGGGACTAATACACTGTCCCAATGAGTAATACACTGTCCCAATGAGTAATACACTGTCCCAATGAGTAATACACTGTCCAGGGACTAATACACTGTCCCAATGAGTAATACACTGTCCCAATGAGTAATACACTGTCCCAATGAGTAATACACTGTCCAGGGAGTAATACACTGTCCCAATGAGTAATACACTGTCCCAATGAGTAATACACTGTCCCAATGAGTAATACACTGTCCAGGGAGTAATACACTGTCCCAATGAGTAATATACTGTCCCAATGAGTAATACACTGTGCAGGGAGTAATACACTGTCCCAATGAGTAATACACTGTCCAGGGATTAATACACTGTCCCAATGAGTAATACACTGTCCCAATGAGTAATACACTGTCCCAATGAGTAATACACTGTCCCAATGAGTAATACACTGTCCCAATGAGTAATACGCTGTGCTTCGGCCTCTAAACTGCTCTTCGGGGTCTAGGCCGGGTAATCTGTTAAGCACTTCGTAACAACTGCTGATGTAAAAAGGGCTTTATAAAATACATTCCACTAATTGAATTAAGGTTTTGGCATTTCAGGTGCAGCCTTGTGAATCTGTAAGTGTGCTGTACCGTTCTTGAGAATCTTTATGGCTACGCTGATGCTGTTCTTGAGAATCTGTAAGTGTGCTGTACCGTTCTTGAGAATCTTTATGGCTACGCTGATGCTGTTCTTGAGAATCTGTAAGTGTGCCGTACCGTTCTTGAGAATCTTTATGGCTACGCTGATGCTGTTCTTGAGAATCTGTAAGTGTGCCGTACCGTTCTTGAGAATCTTTATGGCTACGCTGATGCTGTTCTTCCACTTCCCCCGGTGGACATCAGCAAAGAACCCGGTGCCCAGCTGCTCTCCCAGGGTGAACTCTTCCTTGGGGAGCTCCCACTCATCCACTGTGGAGTGAGACAGGTCCTGGGGCACTGGCTCTTTCTGGGGAGGAGAGAATGTGTTAAATGTGTCTCACTAACACGCACACGATATACACACACACACACACACGCACACGCGCACGCACGCGCACGCACGCACACACACACACACACACACAGCTGTGTCATTGCCTAACCACGGAGTGGCCTGTTCAGCCACAGAGTACACTTACTCCTTTTTCCTTGGTAGAAAGAGAGAAACTGAGAGAGAGGGAAACAGAGAGAGAGGTAGAAAGAGAGAAACTGAGAGAGAGAGGTAAACAGAGAGAGAGGTAGAAAGAGAGAAACAGAGAGAGGTAAACAGAGAGAGAGGTAAACCGAGAGAGAGGTAAACAGAGAGAGGTAAACAGAGAGAGAGGTAGAAAGAGAGGTCAACAGAGAGAGAGGTAAACAGAGACAGAGGTAGAAAGAGAGAGGTAAACAGAGAGAGAGGTAGAAAGAGAGAAACAGAGAGAGAGAGGTAAACAGAGAGGTAGAAAGAGAGAAACAGAGAGAGAGAGGTAAACAGAGAGGTAGAAAGAGAGAGAGACGGAGAGAGAGAGGTAAACAGAGAGGTAGAAAGAGAGAAACAGAGAGAGAGACAGAGAGAGAGAGGTAAACAGAGAGCTAGAAAGAGAGAAAAATAATTTTAAAAACACTAAAAATACTTGAATCGGTCATAGAACTCATTGCCCTTTATGGTTGTGAGGTATGGGGTCCGCCACCAACCAAGACTTCACAAAATGGGACAAACACCAAATTGAGACTCTGCACGCAGAATTCTGCAATAATATCCTCCATGTACAACGTAGAACACCAAATAATGCATGCAGAGTAGAATTAGGCCGATATCCACTAATTATCAATATCCAGAAAAGAGACGTTAAATTCTACAACCACCTAAAAGGAAGCGATTCCCAAACCTTCCTCATCAAAGCCATCACCTACAGAGAGATGAACATGGAGAAGAGTCCCCTAAGCAAGCTGGTCCTGGGGCTCTGTTCACAAACACAAACACACCTCACAGAGCCCCAGGACAGCAGCACAATTAGACCCAACCAAATCATGAGAAAACAAAAATATATTTACTTGACACATTGGAAATAATGAACAAAAAAACAGAGCAAACTAGAATGCTATTTGTCCCTAAACAGAGAGTACACAGCGGCAGAATACCTGACCACTGTGACTGACCCAAACTTAAGGAAAGCTTTGACTATGTACAGACTTAGTGAGCATAGCTTTGCTATTCAAAAAGGCTGCCGTAGGCAGACATGGCCCTCAAGAGAAGACAGGCTATTTGCTCACTGCCCACAAAATGAGTTGGAAACTGAGCTGCACTTCCTAACCTCCTGCCAAATGTATGGCCATATTAGAGAGACATATTTCCCTCAGATTACACAGATCCACAAAGAATTCGAAAACAAATCCAATTTTGATAAACTCCCATATCTACTGGGTGTAATTCCACAGTGTGCCATCACAGCAGCAAGATTTGTGACCTGTTGCCACAAGAAAAGGGCAACCAGTGAAGAACACACACCATTGTAAATACAACCCATATTTATTCTTATTTATTTCCCCTTGTGTACTTTAACCATTTGTACATTGTTACAACACTGTATATATATATATATATATATATATATATTATTTGTAATAATATATATATATATAATATTTGTAATGTCTTTATTGTTTTGAAACTTCTGTATGTGTAATGTTTACTGTTAATTTTTATTGTTTATTTCACTTTTGTATATAATCTACCTCACTTGCTTTGGCAATGTTAACACGTGTTTCCCATGCCAATAAAGCCCCTTGAATCGAATTGAATTGAGAGAGAGAGAGACACAGTGAGACAGAGACAGAGAGAGAGACACACAGTCAGAGAGAGAGACTGTGAGACAGAGAGGCAGTGAGACAGACAGAGAGAGAGACACACAGTGAGACAGACAGAGAGAGAGACACAGTGAGACAGAGAGAGAGAGAGACACAGTGAGACAGACAGAGAGAGAGACACAGTGAGACAGAGAGAGAGACACACAGTGAGACAGACAGAGAGAGAGAGACACAGTGAGACAGACAGAGAGAGAGACACAGTGAGACAGAGAGAGAGAGAGAGAGATACAGTGAGACAGACAGAGAGAGAGAGAGACAGTGAGACAGACAGAGAGAGAGACACAGTGAGACAGAGAGAGAGAGAGAGAGAGAGAGAGACACACAGTGAGACAGAGAGAGAGAGACAGTGAGACAGACAGAGAAAGAGACACAGTGAGACAGAGAGAGAGAGAGAGAGACACAGTGAGACAGAGAGAGAGAGAGAGAGAGACAGTGAGACAGACAGAGAGAGAGACACAGTGAGACAGAGAGAGAGAGAGAGAGAGAGACACAGTGAGACAGAGAGAGACAATATATATATTCAGGCAAACCGCAAAAGAAGCACAACTGAAATTGAAAGACCACAGATGACAAATGGTTTGATGCAGATTGTAAAACTATAAGGAACAAAATGTAGAACACTATCCAACCACAAGCACAGATACCCAAATAACGGTGAATTACGCCTTCATTACTGTGAGACTTTAAAACTCTATAAACGTAATACTCAGAACCAAAAATGCACAGTACAACAGCAAGCGGCTGACACTAATTGAGGAGACAAATGGACAACCCATTTTAAAACACTATATCATTGTTTAAATTGACACAAACGCAGAACAACGCCAAACTCATGAGAAGTTGAATGGATTAGAAATAGCTATAAAGGACAATCAAAATCCACTGGACTCCCCAATTACTGACCAGGAGCTCTATAAGAAACTAAACTATTACTGACCAGGAGCTCTATAAGAAACTAAACTATTACTGACCAGGAGCTCTATAAGAAACTAAACTATTACTGACCAGGAGCTCTATAAGAAACTAAACTATTACTGACCAGGAGCTCTTATAAGAAACTAAACTATTACTGACCAGGAGCTCTATAAGAAACTAAACTATTACTGACCAGGAGCTCTATAAGAAACTAAACTATTACTGACCAGGAGCTCTATAAGAAACTAAACTATTACTGACCAGGAGCTCTATAAGAAACTAAACTATTACTGACCAGGAGCTCTTATAAGAAACTAAACTATTACTGACCAGGAGCTCTATAAGAAACTAAACTATTACTGACCAGGAGCTCTATAAGAAACTAAACTATTACTGACCAGGAGCTCTATAAGAAACTAAACTATTACTGACCAGGAGCTCTATAAGAAACTAAACTATTACTGACCAGGAGCTCTATAAGAAACTAAACTATTACTGACCAGGAGCTCTATAAGAAACTAAACTATTACTGACCAGGAGCTCTATAAGAAACTAAACTATTACTGACCAGGAGCTCTATAAGAAACTAAACTATTACTGACCAGGAGCTCTATAAGAAACTAAACTATTACTGACCAGGAGCTCTGTAAGAAACTAAACTATTACTGACCAGGAGCTCTATAAGAAACTAAACTATTACTGACCAGGAGCTCAATAAGAAACTTCAGGCTCTCAAATTTAAAAAAGCATGCGGACCTGATGGCATCCTAAATGAGATGCTCAAACTCACTAGTGCAGCATCTCAATTGGCTATATTAAAACTGTTTAACTTGATCCTGAGTGTAGGTTATTTCCCTGACATCTGGAACCAAGCACTTATAACCCCAATCTTTAAGAACGGAGACAAAATTGACCCTAACAATTACAGAGGCATTTGTGTGAACAGTAACCTGGGGAAGGTTTTCTGTAGTATTATAAACGTGAGAGTTCTAAACTTCCTTAATAAGCACAATGTCTTGAGTAAAAGGCTAATTGGATTTATACCAAAACATCGCACAAGCGATCATATTTACACCTTACACACCCTGATAGATAAACATGTCCACCAAAATAATACCAAAATATACGCTTGCTTTATCGACATCCAAAAAGCATTTGATTATATTTGGCATACAGGACTGTTCTACAAAGTTATTGAAAGTGGTGTAGGAGTGTAAAACATGACATAATTAAATCAATGTTTACTGGTAATACGTGCAGCATTAAAATTGGCAAGAAAATAACGGAATTCCTTAACCAAGGGCGGGGCCTTCGCCAGGGTTGCAATCTGAGCCCTGCGCTCTTCAATATTTACATTAATGAATTGACCCCTATTCTAGAACAATCCTCAGCCCCTGGTGTTAGTCTCCACAATTCAGAGTTTAAATGTCTGCTCTTCGCAGATGACCTATGCTTGCTGTCACCCACAGCACCTGGCCTACAGCAGAGCCTGGACCTGCTAGAGCAGTACTGTCAGACCTGGGCCCTGGCAGTAAACCCCCACAGCACCTGGCCTACAGCAGAGCCTGGACCTGCTAGAGCAGTACTGCCAGACCTGGGCCCGGGCAGTAAACCCCCACAGCACATGGCCTACAACAGAGCCTGGACCTGCTAGAGCAGTACTGCCAGACCTGGGCCCGGGCAGTAAACCCCCACAGCACATGGCCTACAACAGAGCCTGGACCTGCTAGAGCAGTACTGCCAGACCTGGGCCCGGGCAGTAAACCCCCACAGCACATGGCCTACAACAGAGCCTGGACCTGCTAGAGTAGTACTGCCAGACTTGGGCCCGGGCAGTAAACCCCCACAGCACATGGCCTACAGCAGAGCCTAGACCTGCTAGAGTAGTACTGCCAGACCTGGGCCCGGGCAGTAAACCCCCACAGCACATGGCCTACAACAAAAAAATACTAAAATAATGATTTTCCAGAGAAGATCCAGATCTCAGGGAATTAGACCAAAGTTCTCAATTGGTACAAAGATATATAGAGTACTGTACACACTACAATTACTGAGGTTTAAATATATAGAGTACTGTACACACTACAATTACTGAGGTTTAAATATATAGAGTACTATACACACTACAATTACTGAGGTTTAAATATATAGAGTACTGTACACACAACAATTACTGAGGTTTAAATATATAGAGTACTATACACACTACAGTTACTGAGGTTTAAATATATAGAGTACTATACACACTACAATTACTGAGGTTTAAATATATAGAGTACTATACACACTACAATTACTGAGGTTTAAATATATAGAGTACTGCACACACTACAATTACTGAGGTTTAAATATATAGAGTACTATACACACTACAATTACTGAGGTTTAAATATATAGAGTACTGCACACACTACAATTACTGAGGTTTAAATATATAGAGTACTGTACACACTACAATTACTGAGGTTTAAATATATAGAGTACTGCACACACTACAATTACTGAGGTTTAAATATATAGAGTACTGTACACACTACAATTACTGAGGTTTAAATATATAGAGTACTGTACACACTACAATTACTGAGGTTTAAATATATAGAGTACTGTACACACTACAATTACTGAGGTTTAAATATATAGAGTACTGTACACACTACAATTACTGAGGTTTAAATATATAGAGTACTGTACACACTACAATTACTGAGGTTTAAAAATAAAGCTCAACTGGACACCTTAATGAGGCCGTGAATGAACTGAGAGAGAAAGCACGCAGGGCATTCTACGCCAATAACAACAAATTCAAATTGAAATACCTATTTAAATTTGGCTAAAACTAATTGAATATGTCATTGAACCAATTGCACTTTATGGCAGCGAGGTGTGGGGTCCACTTGCAAAACATGATCTCATCAAATGGGACAAACACCCCATTGAAACTCTGCATGCAGAGTTCTGTAAGATTCTCCTAAATGTCCAGAGGAAAACTACAAACACTGCATGCAGGGCAGAATTAGGCCAATATCCACTAATAATGAAAACTCAAAAAAGAGCAATTCAGTTTTGGAAACGTATAAAATACAGTGACCCCCATATCAATACCAAGCCCTGCAATGCCAAGAGCTGAGCAAAGAATAGAGTCCCCTCATCCAGCTGGTCCCGAGTTCACAAACCTATTCTACTAACACACTGAAGCCTCAGTCCCCTCATCCAGCTGGTCCTGAGTTCACAAACCTGTTCTACTAATACACTGAAGCATCAGTCCCCTCATCCAGCTGGTCCCGAGTTCACAAACCTATTCTACTAACACACTGAAGCATCAGTCCCCTCATCCAGCTGGTCCTGAGTTCACTAACCTGTTCTACTAACACACTGAAGCATCAGTCCCCTCATCCAGCTGGTCCTGAGTTCACAAACCTGTTCTACTAACACACTGAAGCCTCAGTCCCCTCATCCAGCTGGTCCTGGGGCCGAGTTCACAAACCTATTCTACTAACACACTGAAGCCTCAGTCCCCTCATCCAGCTGGTCCTGGGGCCGAGTTCACAAACCTATTCTACTAACACACTGAAGCCTCAGGACCAGAACATCCAATCAATCAGGATAAACCAAATTACAATTATTATTGTAAAAACACAAGCAAAAGCACAAAGCAAAATGCAGTGCTATCTGGCCCTAAATGGACAGTACACTGTGGTTAACTATTTGACCATGGTTACCATCAAAACCTTAGAAAAACCTTGACAAAGTACAGGCTCAGTGAGCACAGCCTTGTCATTGAGAAGAGTAGACACAGGAAAACCTGGCTCCCTGTAGAGGAAAGGCTGTGCAACCACTGCACCACAGCAGAACCTGAGACAGAGCTGCATTTCCTGACAAAATGTCAAAAATATAAAACAATTAGAGAGTGTCATTTCCCCAAATTTGAAACCCTGATTCAAGGTTTCAAAGACCTCTCTGATGAGAGTAGGCTACCCGTCCTGTTGGGGGAGGAATCAGAGAGCTGTGGGTTGGCAGACCACTACATTGAAGACCTCTCTGATGAGGATAGGCTACCCATCCTGTTGGGGGAGGACGCAGAGAGCTGTGGGTTGGCAGACCACTACATTGAAGACCTCTCTGATGAGGATAGGCTACCCATCCTGTTGGGGGAGGAATCAGAGAGCTGTGGGTTGGCAGACCACTACATTGAAGACCGCTCTGATGAGGATAGGCTACCCGTCCTGTTGGGGGAGGAAGCAGAGAGCTGTGGGTTGGCAGCGCACTACATTGAAGACCTCTCTGATGAGAGTAGGCTACCCGTCCTGTTGGGGGAGGACGCAGAGAGCTGTGGGTTGGCAGACCACTACATTGAAGACCTCTCTGATGAGGATAGGCTACCCGTCCTGTTGGGGGAGGACGCAGAGAGCTGTGGGTTGGCAGACCACTACATTGAAGACCTCTCTGATGAGGATAGGCTACCCATCCTGTTGGGGGAGGACGCAGAGAGCTGTGGGTTGGCAGCGCACCACATTGCTGCCTGCTATAGGTGGAGGGACAGTGTCTGACAGACCAATCAACCTACACATGTCCTCTACTGTATGCTTACTGTTATTGTTCAATGGATGGTTATTTTGACCCTTGGTTATTGTTGACCATTTTGATTCTTATAATTGTAATATTGTAAATATCCAAAGTAAGCTTTGGTTACATCATGCCAATAAAGCAAATTTTAGCGAGTTGGGGGAGAGAGTGAGAGAGGGAGAGAGTAGGGGAAGAGAGAGAGAGGGGGAGAGAGAGAGAGAGAGAGAGAGAGAGAGAGAGAGTGTGTGAGTGTGTGGTGTGTGAGGTGTAGAACTCCACAGAGAGAGAGTGTGTGTGTGTGTATTTACC
>NC_088402.1:89974984-89997484 GCF_034236695.1 Oncorhynchus nerka | reverse complement strand
TCACCTGGTCAGTCTATGTCATGGATTCACCTGGTCGGTCTATGTCATGGATTCACCTGGTCAGTCTATGTCATGGATTCACCTGGTCAGTCTATGTCATGGATTCACCTGGTCAGTTTATGTCATGGATTCACCTGGTCAGTCTATGTCATGGATTCACCTGGTCAGTCAATGTCATGGAGACACCTGGTCAGTCTATGTCATGGATTCACCTGGTCAGTCTATGTCATGGATTCACCTGGTCAGTTTATGTCATGGATTCACCTGGTCAGTCTATGTCATGGATTCACCTGGTCAGTCAATGTCATGGAGACACCTGGTCAGTCTATGTCATGGATTCACCTGGTCAGTTTATGTCATGGATTCACCTGGTCAGTCTATGTCATGGATTCACCTGGTCAGTCTATGTCATGGATTCACCTGGTCGGTCTATGTCATGGAGACACCTGGTCAGTCTATGTCATGGAGACACCTGGTCAGTCTATGTCATGGATTCACCTGGTCAGTCTGTGTCATGGAGACACCTGGTCAGTCTATGTCATGGATTCACCTGGTCAGTCTATGTCATGGAGACACCTGGTCAGTCTATGTCATGGAGACACCTGGTCAGTCTATGTCATGGATTCACCTGGTCAGTCTATGTCATGGAGACACCTGGTCAGTCTATGTCATGGATTCACCTGGTCAGTCAATGTCATGGAGACACCTGGTCAGTCTATGTCATGGATTCACCTGGTCAGTCTATGTCATGGAGACACCTGGTCAGTCTATGTCATGGATTCACCTGGTCAGTCAATGTCATGGAGACACCTGGTCAGTCAATGTCATGGAGACACCTGGTCAGTCTATGTCATGGATTCACCTGGTCAGTCTATGTCATGGATTCACCTGGTCAGTCTGTGTCATGGATTCACCTGGTCAGTCTGTGTCATGGATTCACCTGGTCAGTCTGTGTCATGGATTCACCTGGTCAGTCTGTGTCATGGATTCACCTGGTCAGTCTGTGTCATGGATTCACCTGGTCAGTCTGTGTCATGGATTCACCTGGTCAGTCTATGTCATGGATTCACCTGGTCAGTCTGTGTCATGGAGACACCTGGTCAGTCTGTGTCATGGATTCACCTGGTCAGTCTGTGTCATGGAGACACCTGGTCAGTCTGTGTCATGGATTCACCTGGTCAGTCTGTGTCATGGAGACACCTGGTCAGTCTGTGTCATGGAGACACCTGGTCAGTCTGTGTCATGGATTCACCTGGTCAGTCTATGTCATGGAGACACCTGGTCAGTCTGTGTCATGGATTCACCTGGTCAGTCTGTGTCATGGAGACACCTGGTCAGTCTGTGTCATGGATTCACCTGGTCAGTCTATGTCATGGATTCACCTGGTCAGTCTATGTCATGGATTCACCTGGTCAGTCTATGTCATGGATTCACCTGGTCAGTCTATGTCATGGAGACACCTGGTCAGTCTATGTCATGGATTCACCTGGTCAGTCTATGTCATGGATTCACCTGGTCAGTCTATGTCATGGATTCACCTGGTCAGTCTATGTCATGGATTCACCTGGTCAGTCTATGTCATGGATTCACCTGGTCAGTCTATGTCATGGATTCACCTGGTCAGTCTGTGTCATGGATTCACCTGGTCAGTCTATGTCATGGATTCACCTGGTCAGTCTATGTCATGGATTCACCTGGTCAGTTTATGTCATGGATTCACCTGGTCAGTTTATGTCATGGATTCACCTGGTCAGTCTATGTCATGGATTCACCTGGTCAGTCTATGTCATGGATTCACCTGGTCAGTCTGTGTCATGGATTCACCTGGTCAGTCTGTGTCATGGATTCACCTGGTCGGTCTATGTCATGGATTCACCTGGTCAGTCTGTGTCATGGATTCACCTGGTCAGTCTGTGTCATGGAGACACCTGGTCAGTCTGTGTCATGGAGACACCTGGTCAGTCTATGTCATGGAGACACCTGGTCAGTCTATGTCATGGATTCACCTGGTCAGTCTATGTCATGGATTCACCTGGTCAGTCTATGTCATGGATTCACCTGGTCAGTCTATGTCATGGATTCACCTGGTCAGTCTGTGTCATGGATTCACCTGGTCAGTCTATGTCATGGATTCACCTGGTCAGTCTATGTCATGGATTCACCTGGTCAGTTTATGTCATGGATTCACCTGGTCAGTTTATGTCATGGATTCACCTGGTCAGTCTATGTCATGGATTCACCTGGTCAGTCTATGTCATGGATTCACCTGGTCAGTCTGTGTCATGGATTCACCTGGTCGGTCTATGTCATGGATTCACCTGGTCAGTCTGTGTCATGGATTCACCTGGTCAGTCTGTGTCATGGAGACACCTGGTCAGTCTGTGTCATGGAGACACCTGGTCAGTCTATGTCATGGAGACACCTGGTCAGTCTATGTCATGGATTCACCTGGTCAGTCTATGTCATGGATTCACCTGGTCAGTCTATGTCATGGATTCACCTGGTCAGTCTGTGTCATGGAGACAGCAGGTGTTCTTAATGTTTGTTTACTATTGTATCATACTTGTGTCTATTCAGTAAGTATGATGCTATAGGATCATAGCTACTTCTTGCTAAATATGTTCATGGTTACAGTTATCAGGAAGTGATTAGATTAGATTATAATTGCTCATAATCTCGTGAACAGTGATGCTGTAAAATCTCTCTGACGGGAAATGAGCTGTTTTGACCCTTTTGCTGGGAACTCTATACTCACAAAACTACGTTCCGTCACTGCCTCTGTGTGTGTTCCCGTCAAGAGGATCATGCCAGCATCGTAAAACCCTTATCATTATCTTAAAGGGACGTTTAAATTCATTCATTTACCCGTTGATTCTTGATGATTATAATTTTTTTTTAAAATGCCTCATGAGTTTAGTTTAACTGTCGTACCCCATCAGAACCCAGCATATAAACTTGTTTTATTTACTCCAATGTTTGTAAACTATGTCATTGTAAAAACCACTCCAAAACAGTGTTAAAACTATCATGTTGATATCATGCATGGTCAGTCCTTGCTTTCCGTAGATCTGTCTATGACTTTGAATGTGGTAACATTTCTCCAGGCCCATCCATCAGCTTTTTTACCAAAACAGAGGCGGGGTACCCACTTTTTGTTTTTTTAAACTGTAGAACTATATGAGGATTTTTATCATCTAGAAATCCATTTCCTGTCATCATAAGAAGTTTTATCAACATTTACTACTCGTGGGTTCATTGTCCCACATGACACTAGGTCACATAAAGACAAGAGCTCTTACAGGTCAGTAAGGTTTGGACAGCTGACATTAAAGGTTCTGAAAAAAACTAAAAACACTTGGCCATCAGACAAGTCAGGAATATTTGCTAGTTGACGAAGAAGATTATAATCACTTGCCTGAAAATGTAAAGTAGCTATTTTCACCTACACACAAGGAAGGAACCAGTAACACCACACTACTAGAAATATTAGCATTTGGGTTGCTATAATAATCAAGTAATCACTCGTCCAATAGGGCAACCACAGAGCAGGTTTAACTTGTGTGACTGCTCAAGTCACTTGTTGGACAACCCTTAAAACCTCTTTAGGATCAGACACTTAAAAAAATAAAAAAATAATTGCCCAAAATGACATACCCAAATCTTACTGCCTGTAACGCAGGCCCTGAAGCAAGCATATGCATATTCTTGGTACCATTTGAAAGGAAACACTTTTGAAGTTTGTGTAAATGTGAAATGAATGTAGGAGAATATAACACATTAGATCCGGTAAAAGATAATACAAAGAAAAAAACAACCGTTATTTTGTATTTTTTGTTGTTGTACCATCATCTTTGAAATGCAAGAAAATGGCCATAATGTATTATTCCAGCCCAGATACCATTTAGATTTTGGCCACTAGATGGCAGCAGTATATGTGCAACGTTTTAGACAGTTCCAATGAACCATTGCATATCTGTTCAAAATGTTGTATCAAGACTGCCCAAATGTGCTTAATTGGTTTATTAATACATTTTGAAGTTCATAACTGTGAACTCTCCTCAAACAATAGCATGGTATTCTTTCACTGTAATAGCTACTGTAAATTGGACAGTGCAGTGAGATTAACAAGAATTTAAGCTTTCTGTCCAATATCAGATATGTCTACGTCCTGGGAAATGTTCTTGTTACTTACAACCTCATGCTAATCGCATTAGCCTACGTTAGCTCAACCTCATGATAATCGCATTAGCCTACGTTAGCTCAACCTCATGCTAATCGCATTGGCCTACGTTAGCTCAACCTCATGCTAATCGCATTAGCCTACGTTAGCTCAAACTCATGCTAATCGCATTAGCCTACGTTAGCTCAACCTCATGCTAATCGCATTAGCCTACATTAGATCAACCTCATGCTAATCACATTAGCCTACGTTAGCTCAACCTCATGCTAATCGCATTAGCCTACGTTAGCTCAACCTCATGCTAATCACATTAGCCTACGTTAGCTCAACCTCATGCTAATCGCATTAGCCTACGTTAGCTCAACCTCATGCTAATCGCATTAGCCTACGTTAGATCAACCTCATGCTAATCGCATTAGCCTACGTTAGCTCAACCTCATGCTAATCGCATTAGCCTACGTTAGCTCAACTGTCCGGCAGGGGACCCACCAATCCTGAAGAAGTTTTGTAAAGAAGGATTTTTAAGTCCTTGAAACAACTGAGACATGGATTTAAAGATGTTCATATGAGCTCTTACTGGAAAACAAGGGGAGACGGTGGCGTAGTGCTGTTTTGCAACTCCCCCTGTAATTCTACACATGTTTGAGGCTGAGAGAACATGTTTGAGGCTGAGAGAACATGTTTGAGGCTGAGAGAACATGTTTGAGGCTGAGAGAACATGCTGCAGTTTTACTACGATCAGCAGTTTGGGTTTTTCACCTCTGATTATTTTGACTAAATCACGATTTCGCTTCTTTTGAATTTTCGGAAAGGGAATGGAACATTTGGGCCATCGACTTGTAAAGAGAGAGGGTGGAGCTCTACACAGAGAGGGTGGAGCTCTTCACACAGAGAGGGTGGAGCTCTATACAGAGAGGGTGGAGCTCTACACAGAGAGGGTGGAGCTCTATACAGAGAGGGTGGAGCTCTATACAGAGAGGGTGGAGCTCTACACAGAGAGGGTGGAGCTCTACACAGAGAGGGTGGAGCTCTATACAGAGAGGGTGGAGCTCTTCACACAGAGAGGGTGGAGCTCTTCACACAGAGAGTGTGGAGCTCTTCACACAGAGAGGGTGGAGCTCTTCACACAGAGAGGGTGGAGCTCTACACAGAGAGGGTGGAGCTCTATACAGAGAGGGTGGAGCTATTCACACAGAGAGGGTGGAGCTCTTCACACAGAGAGGGTGGAGCTCTTCACACAGAGAGGGTGGAGCTCTTCACACAGAGAGGGTGGAGCTCTTCACACAGAGAGTGTGGAGCTCTTCACACAGAGAGGGTGGAGCTCTTCACACAGAGAGGGTGGAGCTCTTCACAGAGAGAGGGTGGAGCTCTTCACAGACTTGCCTGTAACTTGTAAAGAGAGAGGGTGGAGCTCTTCACACAGAGAGGGTGGAGCTCTTCACACAGAGAAGGTGGAGCTCTTCACACAGAGAGGGTGGAGCTCTTCACACAGAGAGGGTGGAGCTCTTCACAGAGAGAGGGTGGAGCTCTTCACACAGAGAGGGTGGAGCTCTTCACACAGAGAGGGTGGAGCTCTTCACACAGAGAGGGTGGAGCTCTTCACACAGAGAGGGTGGAGCTCTATACAGAGAGGGTGGAGCTCTTCACACAGAGAGGGTGGAGCTCTTCACACAGAGAGTGTGGAGCTCTTCACAGAGAGAGGGTGGAGCTCTTCACAGAGAGAGGGTCTACGGTTGTGTTTCTACAGTCTATGGTTGTGTTTCTACAGTCTATGGTTGTGTTTCTACAGTCTACGGTTGTGTTTCTACAGTCTATGGTTGTGTTTCTACAGGCTCACAGATGGCAGTCAGGGCTTGTGGAAGTGAGAGCATGAATGGAGATTTTACAATTCCTTCTTTCTCGGCTGTGTGTATGTGTGTGTGTTTGTGTCTCTGTGTGTTTTAGCACCTGTGCGTGTGTGTGTGTGTGTGTGTGTGTGTGTGTGTGTGTGTGTGTGTTTCACACTCCAGCTCGGTAGGTGGCGGTAATACACCAGAGGTGTTAGTTTACAAACCGCCAATCAAAATGAAAGAAGAACATCGACCCGGAAGTGATTAGTACATGGTTCGTTATCTTTCTATGAAGCCACCTGCTAAAATGTCTAAACCAACGTCTCTATTTGTAATCTTTTTTTCTTTATTTGTCATGAGTGAAGCTGTCTTCGAAGATCAAGTTGGCAAATTTGATTGGTATGTAGCTGTTCATTGAGAATACCCATTGATGCCGCTATGCAGTTAGCTAAACTAGTGCTATGTGCTAACCATTGACAGCGTCCAATATCATAGATCATGGCGAAAAGACAGTAAGTAAGCCTCTGGGGTGTCGGGTTCAGTCAATAGGTATCCTTGTCATGTCTGCACCTGTATTGACAGTCACTTGTTGGAATAGCTCATGAATGTAAATATCTTATTTGATCGCTTCCTCTTTATTGTGGGAAGAAGATCCATGTCCCATCTGCTCCTTGTGACAGGTGTCTTTGCCACAGATATGACTCAAGAGTCTCAAAACGCAGCATTTAATGAAGAAGACAAATATACATTGGTGATTGATTATATTTTCTTATTAAATATTCTCTTATTTCCAGGAGACAGCAGTATGTGGGGAAGACGCTCTTTGCCCACTTCGACTCGCATTCGCAGTCGTCTAAAAAGCTGTTTGTCGCTACCGACAAGAACATCTTTGCGTCTTTCAACTCCAGGACTGGAGATCTCTGTGAGTATGTTGTCATTCATATTACAATACAAAATATGTTTCTAGCTTTTCTCTTTAAAAAAATAATATATATATATTTTTTTTTGAATATCTTCCATAGAGTTAATTATTTTTCATTCCTACTTCACAGTTTGGAGACATGTTGACAAGGCGGGACCAGAGGGAACCATAGATATACTTTTGCTGCATGGACAAGGTGACAACAGTCTTTTCTAAGGTCACTGTCGACTGCCTAGTTACTTGGCTTAGCCAACATAACTGTGTTGTATATAGTCCACTACATTGGCTGTATCTTTGCCGATGTTAATTGTAAGATTCTGCCTTCAGCGGGTATTTAAATGTCTGTTCTTTTACGTCTTCTCTAGATGCTCTGATGGTGGTTGGAGGTGGTCGTTTGCTCCGTTCCTGGGACACCAACATGGGCGGGCTGAACTGGGAGGCCGTGCTGGATACTGGCAGGTGCGTGTGGTTGTCCCTGTGTGTTCATGTGCAGATGACCCGTTCTCCGTTTTAACTGCGGGTTTTGTAGCTGAGAGACACTCTATAGAAATGGACAAGGATTTTAGATATTTTGCCAGATGACTAACTGCTCATAATGTCTCTCTCTATTTCAGCTTCCAGGCTGCGTGTTTTGTGGCCGTACAGGACACAGTAAAGCATGTAGCTGTGCTTAAGAAAGCTGCCATCTCTCTCCACTACCTCACCAATGGACACCAGAAATGGGTGGAGAACCTGCCTGACAGGTAGGGTACAGTACGACACTGGTTCTCATACCTGGGTCCGAAACAGTATCTGTTTTCTTTCAGATACTTAAGCTTATATAGTGGAAACAATAAAAAAACAATGGTTCCAAAAAGTGCAAGCCCATCTCCAGAATGTCCCAAACAAACGTACAAAGTATCTGAAAGATTTAAAATGCTCTTTTGAATCCAGGTCTTAAGCATTTACGTGCTAAACTATTAAGTATTTATTTGGTTGTTGCCCACAGTGATACGGTCCAGTACCAGGCAGTGTACTCTGGGGGAGAAGAGGAGGTCTATGTGTTGGGGGTGGTTCCTAACTCTCACCTCACGATCATAGCCTACAGCCTAGAGGATGGCGAGATCATCAAGCAGGTAACTTGGTCTAGAACTCTGTGACGTAAATATATAAAAGTATAACTCCATAACTGTCACAGCTGTTTTGAGGTTGTCTGGGATCAGGGCTGTGTGTGTGTGTGTGTGTGTGTGTGTCTGGGATCAGGGCTGTGTGTCTGGGATCAGGGCTGTGTGTCTGGGATCAGGGCTGTTTGTCTGGGATCAGGGCTGTGTGTCTGGGATCAGGGCCGTGTGTCTGGGATCAGGGCCGTGTGTCTGGGATCAGGGCCGTGTGTCTGGGATCAGGGCCGTGTGTCTGGGATCAGGGCCGTGTGTCTGGGATCAGGGCCGTGTGTCTGGGATCAGGGCCGTGTGTCTGGGATCAGGGCCGTGTGTCTGGGATCAGGGCCGTGTGTCTGGGATCAGGGCCGTGTGTCTGGGATCAGGGCCGTGTGTCTGGGATCAGGGCCGTGTGTCTGGGATCAGGGCCGTGTGTCTGGGATCAGGGCCGTGTGTCTGGGATCAGGGCCGTGTGTCTGGGATCAGGGCCGTGTGTCTGTGTCTAGGATCAGGGCCCTGTGTCTGTGTCTGGGATCAGGGCCCTGTGTCTGTGTCTGGGTTCAGGGCCCTGTGTCTGTGTCTGGGTTCAGGGCCCTGTGTCTGGGATCAGGGCCGTGTGTCTGGGATCAGGGCCCTGTGTCTGGGATCAGGGCCCTGTGTCTGGGATCAGGGCCCTGTGTCTGGGATCAGGGCTCTGTGTCTGGGATCAGGGCTCTGTGTCTGGGATCAAGGCTGTGTGTGTGTGTGTGTGTCAGTCCTCACCATATGATTTATCATAGTAGCAGGCTGAATAATCAGACCCAAACGGAGAAGTGAAAGTGATCGAGTGAAATTTTGAAGCGACGTGGACAGAGAAATACAGCTTTTCTCTATCCAATCAGAGCATCAGGATCAACGTACAACCCCGCCCTTCTCTCTACAGACAAGCAAACTAGCCAGTTGAGTTATTTGGACCACGTAATGCCTCACAGTTGATTGAATGGCACCCCCCCCCCATTTATTTTTTGCAATAAAATGCAAATGAATTACTTAAAAATCATACAATGTGATTTTCTGGATTTTTGTTTTAGATTCCGTCTCTCACAGTTGAAGTGTACCTATGATAAAAAAAATACAGACCTCTACATGCTTTGTAAGTAGGAAAATCGGCAGTGTATCAAATACTTGTTCTCCCCACTGTATGTATGTGTGTATATATATACAAAAGTATGTGTGCACCCCTTCAAATTAGTGGATTAGGCTATTTCAGCCATATCCATTGCTGACAGGTATATAAAATCGAGCACACGGCCATGCAATCTCCATAGACAAACACTGGCAGTAGATTGGCCTTACTTAATGCCACCTTTCCAACAAGTCAGTTTGTCAAATTTCTGCCAAGCGAGAGCTTCCTTGGTCAACTGTAAGTGCTGTTGTTGTGAAATGGAAAAGTCCAGGAGCAACAACGGCTCAGCCTCGAAGTGGTAGGCCACATCAGCTCACAGAACGGGAACTCTGAAGTGCCTAACACTCCCTACCGAGTTCCAAACTGCCTCTGGAAGAAACCTCGACACAAGAACTGTTTGTAGGGAGCTTCATGAAATGGGTTTCCATGGCCGAGCAGCCGCACACAATCCTCAGATCACTATGTGCAAAGCCAAGCGTCGGCTGGAGTGGTGTAAAGCTCGCCGCCATTGGACTCTGGAACAGTGGAAACGCGTTCTCTGGAGTGATGAATCCTGCTTCACCATCTGGCAGTCCGACTGATGAATCTGGGTTTGGCGGATGCAAGGAGAACGCTACCTGCCCCAATGCATATAGTGCCAACTAATGTTTTTCACATCACACTCATCATATAAATAAATCATTTATTATATAGTTTACTGCAATTTTTCGCAATTATGTATCTGGAGTGGGTTTGGTTGTTAAATCTCTGTAACCCGGTTCCCCAACATTAAACTCTAGCGTGAACCAAACCCAAAACAAAGACATTTGGCAAATTCTCTGCATTTAACTATTAAATACATCATTAACAATCATAACAAAGTAGGTCTTTCACCATGTGACACTACACAAGCAATACAACATAACGGAGTGTTCTGGTTAATTCTACAACATAACGGAGTGTTCTGGTTAATTCTACAACATAACGGAGTCTTCTGGTTAATTCTACAACATAAAGGAGTGTTCTGGTTAATTCTACGACATAACGGAGTGTTCTGGTTAATTCTACGACATAAAGGAGTGTTCTGGTTAATTCTACTACATAACGGAGTGTTCTGGTTAATTCCACAATATAACGGAGTGTTCTGGTTAATTCTACTACATAACGGAGTGTTCTGGTTAATTCTACAACATAAAGGAGTGTTCTGGTTAATTCCACAACATAGCGGAGTGTTCTGGTTAATTCCACAATATAGCGGAGTGTTCTGGTTAATTCTACAACATAACGGAGTGTTCTGGTTAATTCTACAACATAACGGAGTGTTCTTGTTAATTCTACAACATAAAGGAGTGTTCTGGTTAATTCTACAACATAACGGAGTGTTCTGGTTAATTCTACTACATAAAGGAGTGTTCTGGTTAATTCTACAACATAAAGGAGTGTTCTGGTTAATTCCACAACATAAAGGAGTGTTCTGGTTAATTCTACTACATAACGGAGTGTTCTGGTTCATTCTACAATACACACGTCATAGCTCTAACCCTGTTGGTTGTGATGTCTGTTATGGTTCTCAGAGGTCAGTTGAAGCCCCGTGGCTGTCCAGTGTTGAGTCCAGCTGTGTGGTGATTGGTCAAGGGGTGCTGATGTGTGTGGATCCCGCCACTCTCGCCCTCTACACCCTCCCGATACAGGCTGAGGAGGCGCCACAGTTCAACCAGATCCCACTGCAGGTAACTCCTGTTCAACCACGACTTGAAGCTCCGAAGTGTAAAGAAAGTCTTCATAGTCTCAGTTAGGTGGACACGCTGGTGTGTAACAGGCTATATATTGTACCTTTTTCGATCCAGTCTCTGGATCTGGAGGTGTCCCCAGGCTTCCAGCCCGTCCTGTTGTCCAGCCAGCCCCACCCGGCCCGCTCACCCCTCTCAGAGTTCTTTCTCCAGCTCGGACCAGACCACCACGTCCTGCTGCAGCTCAATGCTGATGGATACACCATCTCCTCACTCAGAGACTTCCAGCCGGTACAGAATCACCATTCGTTCATTTAATGAACTTTAATTTATCCCAGACGGGCAATTTATTATTTGCTACTTATTTGTTTCCTGTACTTACACATCTCTCTGGATGAGTGATTCTGCTAAGTGGCATATATTATTTCCCATTTTTAAACCTGAACAAGATTTTTACCTCAAATGTTGTTAGTTGGGAGGTCAATGGAGCTGAATGAGCTGTGTGACTAACTGGAGAATGTCTATGTTTCTAGGCGTTCTTGGTTTCATTTGCCACCACAGGGGAGAAGACTGTTGCTGCCGTCATGACTCCCAAAAACGAAACCGTGAGTCTTCAAAAAAAAAAAAAAAGTTCAACAACAGTTAAAAAAAAAAAAGAAAGATGTCTCAGAATGACCTAAAAAAAAAAATGGAAGTGTCACATCATGCATGTGGTCATATAGTGTGTAGTTAGTTAGTTCTACTGAAGTATGTAACCCATTTTAGATGTTTTTTAAATATCTGTTTCCACTCCAGGCTTGTGATATCAATCTGTTCAGCGCTGATTCAGGTCGTAGGTTGCTGGATACAACCGTCATCTTTCCCCTCGATCTTAACGGTGGGAAACCCTTCAAGGTCTGTATGAGGAGAAAGATCGTGGAGTATAATAGAGTAGGGATTGGAAACTTTGGTGGGAGTGGAGTAGGGACTGGAAACTTTGATGGGAGTGGAGTATAGAGTAGGGATTGGAAACTTTGATGGGAGTGGAGTATAGAGTAGGGATTGGAAACTTTGGTGGGAGTGGAGTATAGAGTAGGGACTGGAAACTTTGGTGGGAGTGGAGTATAGAGTAGGGATTGGAAACTTTGGTGGGAGTGGAGTATAGAGTAGGGATTGGAAACTTTGGTGGGAGTGGAGTAGGGATTGGAAACTTTGATGGGAGTGGAGTATAGAGTAGGGATTGGAAACTTTGGTGGGAGTGGAGTATAGAGTAGGGATTGGAAACTTTGGTGGGAGTGGAGTATAGAGTAGGGATTGGAAACTTTGGTGGGAGTGGAGTAGGGATTGGAAACTTTGATGGGAGTGGAGTATAGAGTAGGGATTGGAAACTTTGGTGGGAGTGGAGTATAGAGTAGGGATTGGAAACTTTGATGGGAGTGGAGTATAGAGTAGGGATTGGAGGTGGAGTATAGAGTAGGGATTGGAAGTGGAGTATAGAGTAGGGATTGGAAACTTTGATGGGAGTGGAGTATAGAGTAGGGATTGGAAACTTTGATGGGAGTGGAGTATAGAGTAGGGATTGGAAACTTTGATGGGAGTGGAGTATAGAGTAGGGACTGGAAACTTTGGTGGGAGTGGAGTATAGAGTAGGGATTGGAAACTTTGGTGGGAGTGGAGTATAGAGTAGGGATTGGAAACTTTGGTGGGAGTGGAGTATAGAGTAGGGATTGGAAACTTTGATGGGAGTGGAGTATAGAGTAGGGATTGGAAACTTTGGTGGGAGTGGAGTATAGAGTAGGGATTGGAAACTTTGATGGGAGTGGAGTATAGAGTAGGGATTGGAAACTTTGGTGGGAGTGGAGTATAGAGTAGGGATTGGAAACTTTGATGGGAGTATAGAGTAGGGATTGGAGGTGGAGTATAGAGTATAGAGTAGGGATTGGGAGTGGAGTATAGAGTAGGGATTGGAAGTGGAGTATAGAGTAGGGATTGGAAACTTTGATGGGAGTGGAGTATAGAGTAGGGATTGGAAACTTTGGTGGGAGTGGAGTATAGAGTAGGGATTGGAAACTTTGATGGGAGTGGAGTATAGAGTAGGGATTGGAAACTTTGATGGGAGTATAGAGTAGGGATTGGAGGTGGAGTATAGAGTATAGAGTAGGGATTGGGAGTGGAGTATAGAGTAGGGATTGGAAGTGGAGTATAGAGTAGGGATTGGAAGTGGAGTATAGAGTAGGGATTGGAAGTGGAGTATAGAGTAGGGGTTGGAAACTTTGGTGGGAGTGGAGTATAGAGTAGGGATTGGAGGTGGAGTATAGAGTATAGAGTAGGGATTGGAAACTTTGGTGGGAGTGGAGTATAGAGTAGGGATTGGAAACTTTGATGGGAGTGGAGTATAGAGTAGGGATTGGAGGTGGAGTATAGAGTAGGGATTGGAAGTGGAGTATAGAGTAGGGATTGGAAACTTTGATGGGAGTGGAGTATAGAGTAGGGATTGGAAACTTTGGTGGGAGTGGAGTATAGAGTAGGGATTGGAAACTTTGATGGGAGTGGAGTATAGAGTAGGGATTGGAGGTGGAGTATAGAGTATAGAGTAGGGATTGGGAGTGGAGTATAGAGTAGGGATTGGAAGTGGAGTATAGAGTAGGGATTGGAAACTTTGATGGGAGTGGAGTATAGAGTAGGGATTGGAAACTTTGGTGGGAGTGGAGTATAGAGTAGGGATTGGAAACTTTGATGGGAGTGGAGTATAGAGTAGGGATTGGAGGTGGAGTATAGAGTATAGAGTAGGGATTGGGAGTGGAGTATAGAGTAGGGATTGGAAGTGGAGTATAGAGTAGGGATTGGAAGTGGAGTATAGAGTAGGGATTGGAAACTTTGGTGGGAGTGGAGTATAGAGTAGGGATTGGAAGTGGAGTATAGAGTAGGGATTGGAAGTGGAGTATAGAGTAGGGGTTGGAAACTTTGGTGGGAGTGGAGTATAGAGTAGGGATTGGAAGTGGACTATAGAGTAGGGATTGGGAGTGGAGTATAGAGTAGGGATTGGGAGTGGAGTATAGAGAAGGGATTGGAAACTTTGGTGGGAGTGGAGTATAGAGTAGGGATTGGAAGTGGAGTATAGAGTAGGGGTTGGAAACTTTGGTGGGAGTGGAGTATAGAGTAGGGATTGGAAGTGGAGTATAGAGTATAGAGTAGGGATTGGGAGTGGAGTATAGAGTAGGGATTGGGAGTGGAGTATAGAGTAGGGATTGGGAGTGGAGTATAGAGTAGGGATTGGGAGTGGAGTATAGAGTAGGGGTTGGGAGTGGAGTATAGAGTAGGGATTGGAAACTTTGGTGGGAGTGGAGTATAGAGTAGGGATTGGGAGTGGAGTATAGAGTAGGGAGTGGAGTATAGAGTAGGGAGTGGAGTATAGAGTAGGGATTGGGAGTGGAGTATAGAGTAGGGATTGGGAGTGGAGTATAGAGAAGGGATTGGGAGTGGAGTATAGAGTAGGGATTGCGTACTTCCAACTTTCAAGCAAAACATTTTCGCGGCTACCCCTCTTGACAGCGGAGATTTTAGTGGTTAATTGTAGTTGGTTCTGTTTTTTGGGGGGGGTCTTTGGGAATTTATCCGCGGGCTGCTATTGATTATAGAGCTGGGATGGACAAATGGATTGCCATGCGACCCACGGCCCACTTTAAAAAAATTGTTTTTAAGGCCTTCTGTCTCAACTTACTGTTGCTAGGTAGAATAGTAGATAGAGTACACAAGGTGCAATTTCAACATGTGGTTGTGCATCAGCAGTTTTTCTCTTATGTCAGTCAATTAGCCCAATTAACCTGATATTATCAGCATGTTTTGGGGGGGGATTGCAAATTTAGTTTAGCGGTCAGCTATCTAAACTTGTAATCATGGTCGACTTACCAGCCGGGGCGCCCCCATTGATTTTGTTAGTCTCACTCAGATATCATATTAAAAAGATGCCAATATTTCTCTCTGCCTCGTGGTAAAATGAGTAGAATTGCATAAAAATGTCCTCTAAAACATACAAAATGTCTCTCTTGGCTGTCAAGACTGGGGGAATGGGGGGGGGTATACGGATGTGGGTACGCAGACCCACGAGCCACTGCGGCTCCTCGTGATGAGTTCAGATTTTTTTCGGCGCCCCCGACCCTCATCAATGTTGACCAAGTCCCCGGTACAGAGTAGTCTGGCATGAGCCCCACCGAGCCAACCCATCACCTGTTGGAATATACCTGTGTAGAGGTGATGGAGGGAAGTCGATCAGTCAGATGTT
Source organism: Oncorhynchus nerka (assembly GCF_034236695.1). Classification (NCBI taxonomy): domain Eukaryota; kingdom Metazoa; phylum Chordata; class Actinopteri; order Salmoniformes; family Salmonidae; genus Oncorhynchus; species Oncorhynchus nerka. Next base: position 89,982,282 of record NC_088402.1, on the reverse strand, counting down.
GTTTTTGTTCAGGAAGTCGGGTGTTTAAATGAGGTCCGTAACAGTCGGACGTGTTCCCTCCCCAGCTGTACGTTCATGCCTTCCTGAAGAAGGACGACTCTGTGGGCTACAGGGTCCTCGTGCAGACACAGGACCATGCTCTCACCTTCATACAGCAGCCAGGTACACACACACACACACTGGTACACACACACATACACTGGTACACGCTGGTACACACACACAGACACTGGTACACACACACAGACACTGGTACACACTGGTACACACACACACACACTGGTACACACACACACACACACACTGGTACACACACTGGTACACACACACACACACTGGTACACACACTGGTACACACACACACACACACACTAGACGAGGCTTCTAACCAACACCTGTGATTCCAGGACATGTGGTATGGACCAGAGAGGAGGCCCTTGCTGATGTTGTTACCATGGAGATGGTGGACCTGCCACTCACTGGGACCCAGGCGGAGCTGGAGGGGGAGTTTGGCAAGAAAGCTGGTAAAGAACATCAAAGATCCTGACTAACATTAATCATTTAATCATTTTAAAAACAAGCATAGCAAAGACAACCGTGCATAAATAAAATTACGAGGATGACACACAAAGCAATACTATCAATGCCTAGTCATTCCCTTCACATCTATGTATTCAAGTTTTATTTTAACATTTTTTAAAATATATTTTTATTTTATTTTTGTAAAAATTCTACGTATTTCACTTTTAATGTGTTTTATCTCTTTGTGGAAGTATATATATATATATATATATTTGTTTGTTGTTGCCTGTATTTGTTGTCAACAACTGATAGCGTATAAGGTTAAATGACCATGTCTAAATGAATACTCCTGAATGTGTCGTTATCCTCCGTCGGCTTCATGCCCCCTCTCTCTCTCTCTTCTCATTGCTGCGCTTGGATCCAGCCATTCAAGGTAACTCTGTGAGCTTTCCGTCCTTTCGGTTTGCTTATGTTTGAAGCTGTTGTGTTTTGTAAGATCAGTAGCGAAAGTAGCTCCTTCTATAAAAATTTCTTTGCTTTGGCCGTTTCTTGTAATCTGTCATTTTTGTTTTGTGTTTCGTCGTAGATGAGTTTGTGCTCGTCAGTGGGGGGGGGGGGGGTGTATTTTAGTGTCCCTGTAGATAGAATCCAGCCTGCTGTCGTGAAACGCATCACTTCCTAACAGACAATGTTTTGAATGTAATGAATTAAGATGTGACTGGAACTGTAGATTTATTTTAGTTATTTTTTTATTTCACCTTTATTTAACCTGGTAGACCAGTTGAGAACAAGTTCTCATTTACAATTGCGACCTGGCCAAGATAAAGCAAAGCAGTTCGACACATACAACAACACAGAGTTACACATGGAGTAAAACAAACATACAGTCAATAATACAGTATAAATAAGTCTATATACGATGTGAGCAAATGAGGTGAGATAAGGGAGGTAAAGGCAAAAAGGCCATGGTGGCAAAGTAAATACAATATAGCAAGTAAAACACTGGAATGGTAGTTTTGCAATGGAAGAATGTGCAAAGTAGAAATAAAAATAATGGGGTGCAAAGGAGCAAAATAAATAAATTAATTAAATACAGTTGGGAAAGAGGTAGTTGTTTGGGCTAAATTATGCATAACCTGTTGTGTCTGCCCCCGCCCCGCCCCCCCCAGACGGGTTGTTCCCCATGGTGCTGAAGCGTCTGTCATCCCAGGTGATTCTGCTCCAGGTGTGGCTGGCCCACCTGTGGAAGCTGTTCTACGAAGCCCGTAAACCCCACGGCCAGGTTAAGAACGAGGTCACCATAGAAACGTTGTCCAGGGATGAGTTCAACCTGCAGAAGATGATGGTTATGGTCACGGCCTCGGGGAAGGTAAGACGGGGGGGGGGTCACGGCCTCGGGAAGGTAAGACGGGGGGTCACGGCCTCGGGAAGGTAAGACGGGGGGGTCACGGCCTCGGGAAGGTAAGACGGGGGGGTCACGGCCTCGGGAAGGTAAGACGGGGGGGTCACGGCCTCGGGAAGGTAAGACAGAGGGGGTCACGGCCTCGGGAAGGTAAGACGGGGGGTCACGGCCTCGGGAAGGTAAGGGGGGGGTCACGGCCTCGGGAAGGTAAGACGAAGGGGGGTCACGGCCTCGGGAAGGTAAGACGAAGGGGGGGTCACGGCCTCGGGAAGGTAAGACGAAGGGGGTCACGGCCTCGGGGAAGGTAAGACGAAGGGGGGGTCACGGCCTCGGGAAGGTAAGACGAAGGGGGGTCACGGCCTCGGGAAGGTAAGACGAAGGGGGGGTCACGGCCTCGGGAAGGTAAGACGAAGGGGGGTCACGGCCTCGGGAAGGTAAGACGAAGGGGGGTCACAGCCTCGGGAAGGTAAGACGAAGGGGGGTCACAGCCTCGGGAAGGTAAGACGAAGGGGGTCACAGCCTCGGGAAGGTAAGACAAAAGGGGGGTCACAGCCTCGGGAAGGTAAGACGAAAGGGGGGTGTCACGGCCTCGGGAAGGTAAGACGAAGGGGGTGGGGGTCACAGCCTCGGGAAGGTAAGACGAAGGGGGGTCACAGCCTCGGAAGGTAAGACAAAAGGGGGGGTCACAGCCTCGGGAAGGTAAGACGAAAGGGGGGTCACGGCCTCGGGAAGGTAAGACGAAGGGGGGGTCACAGCCTCGGGAAGGTAAGACGAAAGGGGGGTCACAGCCTCAGGAAGGTAAGACGAAAGGGGGGTCACAGCCTCGGGAAGGTAAGACGAAAGGGGGGGGGGGGTCACAGCCTCGGGGAAGGTGAGCCAGAGAGAGAGAGAGAGTGTGTGTGTGTATATATATATGTGTGTGTGTGTAGATGGCAGAAGGTGAGAGACTACCTGGTTAAAAACATTTTAGATGGGATCTACTGTCTGTTGACCGCAGCACCAACATTGGGCTGGATGGGATCTACTGTCTGTCGACCTCAGCACCAACATTGTGCTGGATGGGATCTGCTGTCTGTCGACCTCAGCACCAACATTGTGCTGGATGGGATCTGCTGTCTGTCGACCTCAGCACCAACATTGGGCTGGATGGGATCTGCTGTCTGTCGACCTCAGCACCAACATTGGGCTGTATGGGATCTACTGTCTGTCGACCTCAGCACCAACGTTGGGCTGGATGGGATCTACAGTCTGTCGACCTCAGCACCAACATTGGGCTGGATAGAATCTACTGTCTTGACCTCAGCACCAACATTGGGCTGGATAGAATCTACTGTCTGTTGACCTCAGCACCAACATTGGGCTGGATAGAATCTACTGTCTGTTGACCTCAGCACCAACATTGGGCTGGATAGAATCTACTGTCTGTTGACCTCAGCACCAACATTGGTAGCACTTTACTATAGTCCTAATGAGGCTCATAAATGTTTTGACTTTTTGAAAACATGCGTGTATATATATGTATTTTTTATTTTATTCTTTTACAATAAGGCTGTAATGTAACAATGTGGAAAAAGTCAAGTGATCTGAATGCACTGTACATATTTTATTTGTTTTGGAAACATTTACAAAGCTCATCCGTTTGTTGTTGTTGTTGTTGTTGTTGTGCCCTGTAAATCCACTTGAACAAATGGAACACTAGAGTCAAAGCAAATTAACGTAGTCATCAAGACATCATTTTACTTGCCCATTCCGGTAGCCACAAAGCACATTCCACCTGAGGGGGTGGCGCGGTGGTTAAGGGCGCTGTACTGCAGTGCCAGCTGTGCCACCAGAGATTCCACCAAATACACTGAACAAAAGTATAAACATAACATGTAAAGTGTTGGTCTCGTGTTTCATGAGTTGAAATAAAAGATCCCAGAATTGTAACATATGCACAAAAAAGCTTATTTCTCTAAAAAAAAAAATGCCAGAAAATTGAATGTTCATTTATCTACCATAAGCCGCCTCCGTTGTTTTAGAGAATTTGTCAGTACGTCCAAACAGCCGCAGACCCATGTGTATGGCGTGTGGGCGAGTTGTGAACAGAGTGGACACAATTCCTGGATCCGTTGTCTGCATACTCACCAGACATGTCACCCATTGAGCATGTTTGGGATGCTCTGGATTGACGTGTACTACAGCAACTTCGTACAGCCATTGAAGAGGAGTGGGACAACATGCCACAGGCCTCAATCAACAGTCTGATCAACTCTATGTGAAGGAGATGTGACGCGCGGGCCTCCCGGGTGGTGCAGTGGTCTAAGTGCTATCTTCTGTGCTAGCTGTGCCACCAGAGACTCTGGGTTCGCGCCCAGGCTCTGTCACAGCCGGCCGTGACCGGGAGGTCCATGGGGCGACGCACAATTGGCCCAACGTCGTCCGGGTTAGGGAGGGCTTGGCCGGCAGGGATATCCTTGTCTCATCGCGCACTAGTGACTCCTGTGGCGGGCCGGGCGCAGTGCACGCTGACCACGTCGCCAGGTGTACGGTGTTTCCTCCGACACATTGGTGCGGCTGGCTTCTGGGTTAAGCGGGCATTGTGTCAAGAAGAAGTGCGTCTTGGTTGGGTCGTGTTTCGGAGGACGCACGGCTCTCGACCTTCGCCTCTCCCGAGTCCGTACGGGAGTTGCAGTGATGAGACAAGACTGTAACTACCAATTGGAAGCCACAAAATTGTTTCAGAAAAAAGGGGTAAAGAACAGATGTGTCGCGCTGCATGAGGCAAATGGGGATCACACCAGATACTGACTGGTTTTCTGATCCACGACCTTACGTTTTTTTTAAGGTTTCGGTGACCAATCTGTATTCCCAGTCATGTGAAATCCATAGATTAGGACCTAATGGATTTATTTCAATTGACTTGATTTCCTTCAATGAACTGTAACTCAGTAAAATCTTTAGAAATTGTTCCATGTTGTGTTTTTTATATTTTTGTTCAGTATAGTTTTATGGTATTAGAAAACAAAATTGGATTGAGCTTTGACATTCGTTGGATTACTTGGTGACACTATGCTGGATGTTGTCACTTCAGTCGTCGTAGTAACACAAGCTCTATATGCTCTGAATGTCTTGTTTTTTAATTTTTGTTGTGCTATCGATGAGTAAACTATTGGAATGTTTTGGTTGTTTCACAGCACGTTCATCTCAGCCAATAGTCTTGAGTCATACTTTATAGGCCACTCCTATTTAGCTGAAGGACATCTTTTTATCTTCGTTTGGTCCCAGCTGTTTGGCATCGACAGCAAGTCAGGCTCTATTCTGTGGAAGCACTACCTGGAGAATGTCCAGCCCAACGCAGTTTTCAAACTGATCGTCCAGAGGACCACCGCTCACTTCCCCCATCCCCCACAATGCACTCTGCTCATCAAGGATAAGGTAGGAACAACACCGTGTTGCGAACTAGTCCTTACAACACCATTCTGTGGGTGTTTTATTTGATAAATTATTATAAATTATTTATTACATATGACAAATTAACTTAGTTATTTGATCTTGAACATGAAAAATACACAGTTAAAGCATCTCAGTAGGATTTAGGTCCTAAGTGTTTACATAGCTATGCAGGGCTGCCCCTTTTCCGACTTGATGTAATGTTGGGTGAAATCAAAATATTTTGCTACCCCCCCCAGGACACTGGCCTGGCCTCCCTGCATGTGTTCAACCCCATATTTGGCAGGAAGAGTCACATCGCCCCGCCGGCCCTGCCCCGCCCCATCCTCCAGTCACTCCTACTACCTGTTATAGACCAGGACTACGCCAAGGTCCTGTTGCTGGTCGATGACCAATACAAGGTAGGACTGTCTGATTCCAAGGTCCTGCTGCTGGTCGATGACCAATACAAGGTAGGACTGTCTGATTCCAAGGTCCTGCTGCTGGTCGATGACCAATACAAGGTAGGGCTGTCTGATTCCAAGGTCCTGTTGCTGGTCGATGACCAATACAAGGTAGGGCTGTCTGATTCCAAGGTCCTGTTGCTGGTCGATGACCAATACAAGGTAGGACTGTCTGATTCCAAGGTCCTGTTGCTGGTCGATGACCAATACAAGGTAGGACTGTCTGATTCCAAGGTCCTGTTGCTGGTCGATGATCAATACAAGGTAGGACTGTCTGATTCCAAGGTCCTGTTGCTGGTCGATGACCAATACAAGGTAGGACTGTCTGATTCCAAGGTCCTGCTGCTGGTCGATGACCAATACAAGGTAGGACTGTCTGATTCCAAGGTCCTGCTGCTGGTCGATGACCAATACAAGGTAGGACTGTCTGATTCCAAGGTCCTGCTGCTGGTCGATGACCAATACAAGGTAGGACTGTCTGATTCCAAGGTCCTGCTGCTGGTCGATGACCAATACAAGGTAGGACTGTCTGATTCCAAGGTCCTGCTGCTGGTCGATGACCAATACAAGGTAACGTCAGTGGAAAATAAAATAACACTTCTGGTGCATTGTGGGAGAGATTTGCACCAATGTTTTCTAATGTACCTGTTCTTGTTGACTGAACCGCTCAGCTGATTACTGAGCACTAATTATTCTCCCTCCCTCCCTCCCTCCCTCCTCCAGGTGACAGCCTTCCCCTCCACTAAGAACGTCCTGCAGCAGCTCCAGGAGATGGCCTCCTCCATCTTCTTCTACCTGATCCGCTCAGATCAGGGAAACCTGTCTGGATTCAGGCTGCGCAAGGTGACTTAACACTGTGTGTGTGTGTGTGTGTGTGTGTGAGCATGGAACATTAGCTTGTGTGTGTCTGCGTGAATGTGACATTCATTGTGTGTGTTTGTGACATTCATTGTGTGTGTGTGTGTTCATCCAGGACCTGTCCACAGAGCGGATCTGGGAGGTGGTCCTTCCTACAGAGGTTCAGAAGATAGTAGCAGTCAATGGGAAGAGACCCAACGAGCATGTCCACTCTCAGGGCAGAGTGATGGGAGACCGTAGTGTTCTCTACAAGGTAATGACAGCTCTACGTACTAGTAAAACTACAGGGTCCACTCTCAGGGCAGAGTGATGGGAGACCGTAGTGTTCTCTACAAGGTAATGACAGCTCTACGTACTAGTAAACTACAGGGTCCACACTCAGGGCAGAGTGATGGGAGACCGTAGTGTTCTCTACAAGGTAATGACAGCTCTACGTACTAGTAAAACTACAGGGTCCACTCTCAGGGCAGAGTGATGGGAGACCGTAGTGTTCTCTACAAGGTAATGACAGCTCTACGTACTAGTAAACTACAGGGTCCACACTCAGGGCAGAGTGATGGGAGACCGTAGTGTTCTCTACAAGGTAATGACAGCTCTACGTACTAGTAAAACTACAGGGTCCACTCTCAGGGCAGAGTGAT
>NC_088402.1:89872484-89969984 GCF_034236695.1 Oncorhynchus nerka | reverse complement strand
GTTGTTGTAGCAGTAGTTGCAGTAGCAGTAGTTGTTGTAGCAGTAGTTGTTGTAGCAGTAGTTGTTGTAGTTGTTGTAGCAGTAGTTGTTGTAGCAGTAGTTGTTGTAGCAGTAGTTGTTGTAGCAGTAGTTGTTGTAGCAGTAGTTGTAACACTAGTAGCAGTAGTTGTTGTAGCAGTAGTTGTTGTAGCAGTAGTTGTTGTAGCAGTAGTTGCAACACTAGTAGCAGTAGTTGCAACACTAGTAGCAGTAGTTGTTGTAGCAGTAGTTGCAACACTAGTAGCAGTATTTGTTGTAGCAGTAGTAGCAGTAGTTGCAGTAGCAGTAGTTGTTGTAGCAGTATTTGCAGTAGCAGTAGTTGTTGTAGCAGTAGTTGTTGTAGCAGTAGTTGCAGTAGCAGTAGTTGTTGTAGCAGTAGTTGCAGTAGTTGTTGTAGCAGTAGTTGCAGTAGTTGTTGTAGCAGTAGTTGTAGCAGTAGTTGCAGTAGCAGTAGTTGTTGTAGCAGTAGTTGTAGCAGTAGTTGCAGTAGCAGTAGTTGTTGTAGCAGTAGTTGCAGTAGTTGTAACACTAGTAGCAGTAGTTGTTGTAGCAGTAGTTGTTGTAGTTGCAGTAGCAGTAGTTGTTGTAGCAGTAGTTGCAGTAGTTGTTGTAGCAGTAGTTGTTGTAGCAGTAGTTGTTGTAGCAGTAGTTGTTGTAGCAGTAGTTGTTGTAGCAGTAGTTGTTGTAGCAGTAGCAGTAGTTGTTGTAGCAGTAGTTGCAGTAGTTGTTGTAGAAGTAGTTGTAACACTAGTAGCAGTAGTTGTTGTAGCAGTAGTTGTTGTAGCAGTAGTTGTTGTAGCAGTAGTTGTTGTAGCAGTAGTTGTTGTAGCAGTAGTTGTTGTAGCAGTAGTTGTTGTAGCAGTAGTTGTTGTAGCAGTAGTTGTTGTAGCAGTAGTTGTTGTAGCAGTAGTTGTTGTAGCAGTAGTTGCAACACTAGTAGCAGTAGTTGCAACACTAGTAGCAGTAGTTGTTGTAGCAGTAGTTGCAACACTAGTAGCAGTATTTGTTGTAGCAGTATTTGTTGTAGCACTAGTTGTTGTAGCAGTATTTGTTGTAGCAGTAGTTGTTGTAGCAGTAGTTGTTGTAGCAGTAGTTGTTGTAGCAGTAGTTGTTGTAGCAGTAGTTGTTGTAGCAGTAGTTGTTGTAGCAGTAGTTGTAGCAGTAGTTGCAGTAGCAGTAGTTGTTGTAGCAGTAGTTGCAGTAGCAGTAGTTGCTGTAGCAGTAGTTGTTGTAGCAGTAGTTGTAGCAGTAGTTGCAGTAGCAGTAGTTGCTGTAGCAGTAGTTGTTGTAGCAGTAGTTGTAGCAGTAGTTGCAGTAGCAGTAGTTGTTGTAGCAGTAGTTGCAGTAGCAGTAGTTGTTGTTGCAGTAGTTGTTGTTGCAGTAGTTGTTGTAGCAGTAGTTGTAACACTAGTAGCAGTAGTTGCAACACTAGTAGCAGTAGTTGTTGTAGCAGTAGTTGTTGTAGCAGTAGTTGTAATACTAGTAGCAGTAGTTGTTGTAGCAGTAGTTGTTGTAGCAGTAGTTGTTGTAGCAGTAGTTGTAGCAGTAGTTGTTGTAGCAGTAGTTGCAACACTAGTAGCAGTAGTTGCAACACTAGTAGCAGTAGTTGCAACACTAGTAGCAGTAGTTGTTGTAGCAGTAGTTGCAACACTAGTAGCAGTAGTTGTTGTAGCAGTAGTTGTTGTAGCAGTAGTTGTTGTAGCAGTAGTTGTTGTAGCAGTAGTTGTTGTAGCAGTAGTTGTTGTAGCAGTAGTTGCAACACTAGTAGCAGTAGTTGTTGTAGCAGTAGTTGCTGTAGCAGTAGTTGTTGTAGCAGTAGTTGTAACACTAGTAGCAGTAGTTGTTGTAGCAGTAGTTGTTGTAGCAGTAGTTGTTGTAGCAGTAGTTGTTGTAGCAGTAGTTGTAACACTAGTAGCAGTAGTTGTTGTAGCAGTAGTTGTTGTAGCAGTAGTTGTAATACTAGTAGCAGTAGTTGTTGTAGCAGTAGTTGTTGTAGCAGTAGTTGTAGCAGTAGTTGTTGTAGCAGTAGTTGCAACACTAGTAGCAGTAGTTGCAACACTAGTAGCAGTAGTTGTTGTAGCAGTAGTTGCAACACTAGTAGCAGTAGTTGTTGTAGCAGTAGTTGCTGTAGCAGTAGTTGTTGTAGCAGTAGTTGTTGTAGCAGTAGTTGTTGTAGCAGTAGTTGTTGTAGCAGTAGTTGTAACACTAGTAGCAGTAGTTGCAACACTAGTAGCAGTAGTTGTTGTAGCAGTAGTTGCAACACTAGTAGCAGTAGTTGTTGTAGCAGTAGTTGTTGTAGCAGTAGTTGTTGTAGCAGTAGTTGCAACACTAGTAGCAGTAGTTGTTGTAGCAGTAGTTGCTGTAGCAGTAGTTGTTGTAGCAGTAGTTGTTGTAGCAGTAGTTGTTGTAGCAGTAGTTGTTGTAGCAGTAGTTGTAACACTAGTAGCAGTAGTTGTAACACTAGTAGCAGTAGTTGTTGTAGCAGTAGTTGTTGTAGTTGCAGTAGCAGTAGTTGTAACATTAGTAGCAGTAGTTGTTGTAGCAGTAGTTGTTGTAGCAGTAGTTGCAGTAGCAGTAGTTGTTGTAGAAGTAGTTGTAACACTAGTAGCAGTAGTTGTTGTAGCAGTAGTTGTTGTAGCAGTAGTTGTTGTAGCAGTAGTTGTTGTAGCAGTAGTTGTTGTAGCAGTAGTTGTTGTAGCAGTAGTTGTAACACTAGTAGCAGTAGTTGTTGTAGCAGTAGTTGTAACACTAGTAGCAGTAGTTGTTGTAGCAGTAGTTGTTGTAGCAGTAGTTGCAACACTAGTAGCAGTAGTTGCAACACTAGTAGCAGTAGTTGTTGTAGCAGTAGTTGCAACACTAGTAGCAGTAGTTGTTGTAGCAGTAGTTGTTGTAGCAGTAGTTGTAGCAGTAGTAGTTATGGTCACAAATGTTCCAAAGATGATTTCTGTTTTGAGAAAAAGGTTAATGAACTGCTGCCTTAACCCTCACCATTTTCTCTCCTTCCCTCTCTACAGTATGAGTACTGGAACACCAAGTCCAGGCGTAATGAGTTCAGTGTGCTGGAGCTGTTTGAAGGGACAGAGCTGTATAACAGCACAGTGTTCAGTAGTCTGGACAGACCCCATCTGCCCCAGGTCCTACAGCAGACCTACATCTTCCCCTCTCCCATCACCACTATGGAGGCTACGCTCACTGAGAAGGGCATCACCTCTAGACATCTCCTGGGTCAGTATAGGAGGGGTGGGTGGATAGATGGAGGGGTGGATGGAGGGGTGGGTGGATAGATGGAGACTGTGTGTAGGAGAATGGATGAACGGGTGGGTGAGAGAATGGATGAGAGGAGGGGTGGGTTGGTGGGAGAATGGATGAGAGGAGGGGTGGGTGGGTGAATGGATGAGAGGATGGATGGAGGGGTGGATGGAGGGGTGGGTGGATAGATGGAGACTGTGTGTAGGAGAATGGATGAACGGGTGGGTGAGAGAATGGATGAGAGGAGGGGTGGGTGGGTGAATGGATGAGAGGATGGATGGAGGGGTGGATGGAGGGGTGGGTGGATAGATGGAGACTGTGTGTAGGAGAATGGATGAACGGGTGGGTGAGAGAATGGATGAGAGGAGGGGTGGGTTGGTGGGAGAATGGATGAGAGGAGGGGTGGGTGGGTGAATGGATGAGAGGATGGATGGAGGGGTGGGTGGATAGATGGAGACTGTGTGTAGGAGAATGGATGAACGGGTGGGTGAGAATGGATGAGAGGAGGGGTGGGTTGGGTTGGTGGGTGAATGGATGAGAGGAGGGGTGGGTGGGTGAATGGATGAGAGGATGGATGGAGGGGTGGATGGAGGGGTGGGTGGATAGATGGAGACTGTGTAGGAGAATGGATGAACGGGTGGGTGAGAGAATGGATGAGAGGAGGGGTGGGTTGGTGGGAGAATGGATGAGAGGAGGGGTGGGTGGGTGAATGGATGAGAGGATGGATGGAGGGGTGGATGGAGGGGTGGGTGGATAGATGGAGACTGTGTAGGAGAATGGATGAACGGGTGGGTGAGAGAATGGATGAGAGGAGGGGTGGGTTGGTGGGAGAATGGATGAGAGGAGGGGTGGGTGGGTGAATGGATGAGAGGATGGATGGAGGGGTGGGTGGATAGATGGAGACTGTGTGTAGGAGAATGGATGAACGGGTGGGTGAGAATGGATGAGAGGAGGGGTGGGTTGGGTTGGTGGGAGAATGGATGAGAGGAGGGGTGGGTGGGTGAATGGATGAGAGGATGGATGGAGGGGTGGATGGAGGGGTGGGTGGATAGATGGAGACTGTGTAGGAGAATGGATGAACGGGTGGGTGAGAGAATGGATGAGAGGAGGGGTGGGTTGGTGGGAGAATGGATGAGAGGAGGGGTGGGTGGGTGAATGGATGAGAGGATGGATGGAGGGGTGGATGGAGGGGTGGGTGGATAGATGGAGACTGTGTAGGAGAATGGATGAACGGGTGGGTGAGAGAATGGATGAGAGGAGGGGTGGGTTGGTGGGAGAATGGATGAGAGGAGGGGTGGGTGGGTGAATGGATGAGAGGATGGATGGTGGGAGGGAGAATGGATGAATGGATGAGAGGATGGAGGGGTGGGTGGGTGGGAGGGAGAATGGATGAATGGATGAGAGGATGGACGTGTGGGTGGGAGGATGGATGGATGAACGGGTGGGTGGGTGGGAGGATGGATGGATGGATGGACGGGTGGGTGGGTGGGAGGATGGATGGAGGGGTGGGTTGGAGGATGGATGGGAGGATGGATGGAGGGGTGGGTGGGAGGATGGATGGAGGGGTGGGTGGGAGGATGGATGGATGGGAGGATGGATGGGAGGATGGATGGATGGATGGATGGATGGACGGGTGGGTGGGTGGGAGGGGTGGATGGGAGGATGGATGGAGGGGTGGGTGGGAGGATGGATGGATGGAGGGGTGGGAGGATGGATGGAGGGGTGGGTGGGAGGATGGAGGGAGGGGTGGGTGGGAGGATGGATGGATGGGAGGATGGATTGAGGGGTGGGTGGGTGGGAGGATGGATGGATGGATGGACGGGTGGGTGGGTGGGAGGATGGATGGGAGGATGGATGGAGGGGTGGGTGGGAGGATGGATGGATGGAGGGGTGGGTGGGAGGATGGATGGAGGGGTGGGTGGGAGGATGGAGGGAGGGGTGGGTGGGAGGATGGATGGATGGATGGGAGGATGGATTGAGGGGTGGGTGGGTGGGAGGATGGATGGATGGATGAACGGGTGGGTGGGAGGATGGATGGATGGATGGATGGACGGGTGGGTGGGAGAATGGATGGGAGGATGGATGGATGGACGGGTGGGTGGGTGGGAGGATGGATGGACGGGTGGGTGGGAGGATGGATGGATGGAGGGGTGGGTGGGTGGGAGGATGGATGGATGAACGGGTGGGTGGGAGAATGGATGGGAGGATGGATGGGAGGATGGATGGGAGGATGGATGGAGGGGTGGATGGGAGGATGGATGGAGGGGTGGACGGGTGGGTGGGAGAATGGATGGGAGGATGGATGGAGGGGTGGATGGAGGGGTGGGTGGGAGGATGGATGGAGGGGTGGGTGGGAGGATGGATGGAGGGGTGGGTGGATTGAGGGGTGGGTGGGTGGGAGGATGGATGGATGAACGGGTGGGTGGGAGGATGGATGGATGGATGGACGGGTGGGTGGGAGAATGGATGGGAGGATGGATGGAGGGGTGGATGGGAGGATGGATGGGAGGATGGATGGAGGGGTGGATGGGAGGATGGATGGATGGATGGACGGGTGGGTGGGAGGATGGATGGAGGGGTGGGTGGGTGGGAGGATGGATGGATGAACGGGTGGGTGGGAGAATGGATGGGAGGATGGATGGAGGGGTGGATGGGAGGATGGATGGGAGGATGGATGGAGGGGTGGATGGGAGGATGGATGGAGGGGTGGGTGGGAGGATGGATGGATGGAGGGGTGGGTGGGAGGATGGATGGACGGGTGGGTGGGAGGATGGATGGGAGGATGGATGGAGGGGTGGATGGGAGGATGGATGGGAGGATGGATGGAGGGGTGGATGGGAGGATGGATGGAGGGGTGGACGGGTGGGTGGGAGAATGGATGGGAGGATGGATGGAGGGGTGGATGGGAGGATGGATGGAGGGGTGGGTGGGAGGATGGATGGAGGGGTGGATGGGAGGATGGATGGAGGGGTGGGTGGGAGGATGGATGGAGGGGTGGGAGGATGGATGGATGGATGAACGGGTGGGTGGGAGAATGGATGGGAGGATGGATGGAGGGGTGGATGGGAGGATGGATGGGAGGATGGATGGAGGGGTGGATGGGAGGATGGATGGAGCGGTGGACGGGTGGGTGGGAGAATGGATGGGAGGATGGATGGAGGGGTGGATGGGAGGATGGATGGACGGGTGGGTGGGAGGATGGATGGACGGGTGGGTGGGTGGGAGGATGGATGGATGGATGGATGGACGGGTGGGTGGGAGGATGGATGGATGGATGGATGGACGGGTGGGTGGGAGAATGGATGGGAGGATGGATGGAGGGTGGATGGAGGGGTGGGTGGGAGGATGGATGGATGGGAGGATGGATGGAGGGGTGGATGGGAGGATGGATGGAGGGGTGGGTGGGAGGATGGATGGAAGGGTGGGTGGGAGGATGGATGGAGGGGTGGGTGGGAGGATGGATGGATGGATGGATGGACGGGTGGGTGGGAGAATGGATGGGAGGATGGATGGATGGAGGGGTGGATGGGAGGTTGGATGGAGGGGTGGGTGGGAGGATGGATGGAAGGGTGGGTGGGAGGATGGATGGAGGGGTGGGTGGGAGGATGGATGGATGGATGGATGGACGGGTGGGTGGGAGAATGGATGGGAGGATGGATGGATGGAGGGGTGGATGGGAGGATGGATGGGAGGTTGGATGGAGGGGTGGATGGGAGGATGGATGGAGGGGTGGATGGGAGGATGGATGGAGGGGGGGTGGGTGGGAGGATGGATGGGAGGATGGATGGAGGGGTGGATGGGAGGATGGATGGAGGGGTGGATGGGAGGATGGATGGAGGGGTGGGTGGGAGGATGGATGGAGGGGTGGGTGGGAGGATGGATGGATGGATGGGAGGACGGGTGGGTGGGAGAATGGATGGGAGGATGGATGGAGGGGTGGATGGATGGATGGATGGATGGAGGGGTGGATGGATGGAGGGGTGGGTGGGTGAATGGATGGGAGGATGGATGGATGGAGGGGGGGAGTGGATGGATGGATGGAGGGGGGGGAGTGAATCTTTCAGCACCAGATCTATCTGCATCGTAACTCTATTTTTTCTCTGGATATTTCTTTCTCAAAGTGGGGTTACCATCAGGAGCCATCTTGTCTCTCCCCAAGATGTTCCTGGATCCACGGAGACCAGAGGTTGTCACTGAACACAGCCGGTCAGTACCAACAACACGTTCATTTGGCACCAAATGGAAGAAAATGAACTGAAACAGGGAGGGAATACCTGGTCCAACAACAAACCCTCATTTTTCATTTTCTGTTGCAAAACGTTTTGTGTGCACTAATGAACAGAACCCTGTTGTTGACGATATCTGACCTTTTTTTAGAGAGGAATATTGGTTCCTTGTCACTATATGAAAGTAAGAATTGGCTTATCATTTATTTCCAGTGAGGAGAACCTTATACCCTACGCCCCAGAGATGCCCATCCGCACAGAGTGGTTCATCAACTACAATCAGACCGTAGCGAGAGTGAAAGGAATCTACACTGCCCCCTCTGGCCTGGAGTCCACATGTCTGGTGAGTCTATGGTCCATTACAGTGGTTCACAAACTGTTGGGTGTGCTGCTAAGGAACTCAGTCGGGCTTTCAACTTACTTTTGAAAGTTTTAATTGTAGAAGGAGGTTTCGATGCCAGCTGCCCAGCAAATGGCTATTCGTCATCAGCATCTAGCTCCGGGGAGCAATCCTCGAAGATGAGGCCATACTCCAAACTATTTAACAAAATGACAAATTGCATTCAATCTCTGTTCATTCAATTAAGACTGTACTCGATTGAACACTTGTCATGTCAGTCATTGCAGACCTTAGAGAGCTATTTATAACTTCTCAGAAATGTCCAGATCGACTACTATCAGCTAGCAAGGTTTTAATTTTTAATTTTTTTAAGCCATTTGATTTTGTTTTAAGGTTTTGCGCAGGATGTTCCCCAATGATGGAAGTGAGTTAAAAAAACAAAACAACAACAACAAATAGTTTTGGGAACCACTGGTCTATTACACTATCGGCAATGTATCTTTATCACACCTGTTCATTACCTGTATTCACCTGTATCTACCTGTTCACTACCTGTATCTACCTGTTCACTACATTTACATTTACATTTAAGTCATTTAGCAGACGCTCTTATCCAGAGCGACTTACAAATTGGTGCATTCACCTTATGACCTCCAGTGGAACAGTAGTGCATCTAAATCTTTTCAGGGGGAGGGGGGGTGAGAGGGATTACTTTATCCTATCCTAGGTATTCCTTAAAGAGGTGGGGTTTCAGGTGTCTCCGGAAGGTGGTGATCGACTCCGCTGTCCTGGCGTCGTGAGGGAGTTTGTTCCACCATTGGGGGCCAGAGCAGCGAACAGTTTTGACTGGGCTGAGCGGGAACTGTACTTCCTCAGTGGTAGGGAGGCGAGCAGGCCAGAGGTGGATGAACGCAGTGCCCTTGTTTGGGTGTAGGGCCTGATCAGAGCCTGGAGGTACTGAGGTGCCGTTCCCCTCACAGCTCCGTAGGCAAGCACCATGGTCTTGTAGCGGATGCGAGCTTCAACTGGAAGCCAGTGGAGGGAGCGGAGGAGCGGGGTGACGTGAGAGAACTTGGGAAGGTTGAACACCAGATGGGCTGCGGCGTTCTGGATGAGTTGTAGGGGTTTAATGGCACAGGCAGGGAGCCCAGCCAACAGCGAGTTGCAGTAATCCAGACGGGAGATGACAAGTGCCTGGATTAGGACCTGCGCCGCTTCCTGTGTGAGGCAGGGTCGTACTCTGCGGATGTTGTAGAGCATGAACCTACAGGAACGGGCCACCGCCTTGATGTTAGTTGAGAACGACAGGGTGTTGTCCAGGATCACGCCAAGGTTCTTAGCGCTCTGGGAGGAGGACACAATGGAGTTGTCAACCGTGATGGCGAGATCATGGAACGGGCAGTCCTTCCCGGGAGGAAGAGCAGCTCCGTCTTGCCGAGGTTCAGCTTGAGGTGGTGATCCGTCATCCACACGGATATGTCTGCCAGACATGCAGAGATGCGATCGCCTCCTGGTCATCAGAAGGGGAAAGGAGAAGATTAATTGTGTGTCGTCTGCATAGCAATGATAGGAGAGACCATGTGAGGTTATGACAGAGCCAAGTGACTTGGTGTATAGCGAGAATAGGAGAGGGCCTAGAACAGAGCCCTGGGGGACACCAGTGGTGAGAGCACGTGGTGTGGAGACGGATTCTCGCCACGCCACCTGGTAGGAGCGACCTGTCAGGTAGGACGCAATCCAAGCGTGGGCCGCGCCGGAGATGCCCAACTCGGAGAGGGTGGAGAGGAGGATCTGATGGTTCACAGTATCGAAGGCAGCCGATAGGTCTAGAAGGATGAGAGCAGAGGAGAGAGAGTTAGCTTTAGCAGTGCGGAGCGCCTCCGTGATACAGAGAAGAGCAGTCTCAGTTGAATGACTAGTCTTGAAACCTGACTGATTAGGATCAAGAAGGTCATTCTGAGAGAGATAGCGGGAGAGCTGGCCAAGGACGGCACGTTCAAGAGTTTTGAAGAGAAAAGAAAGAAGGGATACTGGTCTGTAGTTGTTGACATCGGAGGGATCGAGTGTAGGTTTTTTCAGAAGGGGTGCAACTCTCGCTCTCTTGAAGACGGAAGGGACGTAGCCAGCGGTCAGGGATGAGTTGATGAGCGAGGTGAGGTAAGGGAGAAGGTCTCCGGAAATGGTCTGGAGAAGAGAGGAGGGGATAGGGTCAAGCGGGCAGGTTGTTGGGCGGCCGGCCGTCACAAGACGCGAGATTTCATCTGGAGAGAGAGGGGAGAAAGAGGTCAGAGCACAGGGTAGGGCAGTGTGAGCAGAACCAGCGGTGTCGTTTGACTTAGCAAACGAGGATCGGATGTCGTCGACCTTCTTTTCAAAATGGTTGACGAAGTCATCTGCAGAGAGGGAGGAGGGGGAGGGGGAGGAGGATTCAGGAGGGAGGAGAAGGTTGCAAAGAGCTTCCTAGGGTTAGAGGCAGATGCTTGGAATTTAGAGTGGTAGAAAGTGGCTTTAGCAGCAGAGAGAGAAGAGGAAAATGTAGAGAGGAGGGAGTGAAAGGATGTCAGGTCCGCAGGGAGGCGAGTTTTCCTCCATTTCCGCTCGGCTGCCCGGAGCCCTGTTCTGTGAGCTCGCAATGAGTCGTCGAGCCACGGAGCGGGAGGGGAGGACCGAGCCGGCCTGGAGGATAGGGGACATAGAGAGTCAAAGGATGCAGAAAGGGAGGAGAGGAGGGTTGAGGAGGCAGAATCAGGAGATAGGTTGGAGAAGGTTTGAGCAGAGGGAAGAGATGATAGGATGGAAGAGGAGAGAGTAGCGGGGAGAGAGAGCGAAGGTTGGGACGGCGCGATACCATCCGAGTAGGGGCAGTGTGGGAAGTGTTGGATGAGAGCGAGAGGGAAAAGGATACAAGGTAGTGGTCGGAGACTTGGAGGGGAGTTGCAACGAGGTTAGTGGAAGAACAGCATCTAGTAAAGATGAGGTCGAGCGTATTTCCTGCCTTGTGAGTAGGGGGGAAGGTGAGAGGGTGAGGTCAAAAGAGGAGAGGAGTGGAAAGAAGGAGGCAGAGAGGAATGAGTCAAAGGTAGGCGTGGGGAGGTTAAAGTCGCCCAGAACTGTGAGAGGTGAGCCGTCCTCAGGAAAGGAGCTTATCAAGGCATCAAGCTCATTGATGAACTCTCCGAGGAACCTGGAGGGCGATAAATGATAAGGATGTTAAGCTTGAAAGGGCTGGTAACTGTGACAGCATGGAATTCAAAGGAGGCGATAGACAGATGGGTAAGGGGAGAAAGAGAGAATTACCACTTGGGAGAGATGAGGATCCCGGTGCCACCACCCCGCTGACCAGAAGCTCTCGGGTGTGCGAGAACACGTGGGCAGACGAAGAGAGAGCAGTAGGAGTAGCAGTGTTGTCTGTGGTGATCCATGTTTCCGTCAGTGCCAAGAAGTCGAGGACTGGAGGGAGACATAGGCGGAGATGAACTCTGCCTTGTTGGCCGCAGATCGGCAGTTCCAGAGGCTACCGGAGACCTGGAACTCCACGTGGGTCGTGCGCTGGGACCACCAGATTAGGGTGGCGCGGCCACGCGGTGTGGAGCGTTTGTATGGTCTGTGCAGAGAGGAGAGAACAGGGATAGACAGACACATAGTTGACAGGCTACACAAGAGGCTACGCTAATGCAAAGGAAATTGGAATGACAAGTGGACTACACGTCACGAGTGTTCAGAAAGTTAAGCTTACGTAGCAAGAATCTTATTGACTAAAATGATTAAAATGATACAGTACTGCTGAAGTAGGCTAGCTGGCAGAGGCTGCGTTGTTGACTATGTAGGCTAGCTGGCATTGGCTGCGTTGTTGACACTACACTAATCAAGTCGTTCCGTTGAGTGTAATAGTTTCTACTGTGCTGCTATTCGGGGCTAGCTGGCTAGCTAGCAGTGTTGATTACGTTACGTTGCGTTAAAAGAACGACAATAGCTGGCTAGCTAACCTAGGAAATCGCTCTAGACTACACAATTATCTTTGATACAAAGACGGCTATGTAGCTAGCTATGTAGCTAGCTACGATCAAACAAATCAAGCCGTTGTACTGTAATGAAATGAAAAATGTGATACTACCTGTGGAGCGAAGCGAAATGCGACCGGAATGTTGAGTGCAGAAGTTCTGTTCGGTAGACGTTGGCTAGCTGTTGGCTAGCTAGCAGAGTCTCCTATGTTAAGGACGACATAAAACTACACACTCTAAACTACACAATTATCTTGGGTACGAAGACAGCAAAGACAACTATGTAGCTAGCTAACACTACACTAATCAAGTCGTTCAGTTGAGTGTAATAGTTGTGCTGCTAATCGGTAGACGGTGGACTAGCTAACGGTGGACGTTAGCTAGCTGGCTAGCTGCAGGGCAGTGTAGACTGCGTTAGGACGACGAAATACGATAATTACGCAATTATCTATGATACAAAGACGGCTATGTAGCTAGCTATGTAGCTAGCTACGATCAAACAAATCAAGCCGTTGTACTGTAATGAAATGAAAAATGTGATACTACCTGTGGAGCGAAGCGAAATGCGACCGGAATGTTGAGTGCAGAAGTTCTGTTCGGTAGACGTTGGCTAGCTGTTGGCTAGCTAGCAGAGTCTCCTATGTTAAGGACGACATAAAACTACACACTCTAAACTACACAATTATCTTGGGTACGAAGACAGCAAAGACAACTATGTAGCTAGCTAACACTACACTAATCAAGTCGTTCAGTTGAGTGTAATAGTTGTGCTGCTAATCGGTAGACGGTGGACTAGCTAACGGTGGACGTTAGCTAGCTGCAGGGCAGTGTAGACTGCGTTAGGACGACGAAATACGATAATTACGCAATTATCTATGATACAAAGACGGCTATGTAGCTAGCTAAGAAGAAATTGCTAAGATTAGACAAATCAAACCGTTGTACTATAATGAAATGTAATGAAATGTAATACTACCTGCGGACCGAGTGCAGATGCGACCGCTCGCTCCAACCCGGAAGTCATATATACCACTACCTGTATCTACCTGTATTCACCTGTTCACTACCTGTATCTACCTGTTCACTACCTGTATCTACCTGTATCTACCTGTTCACTACCTGTATCTACCTGTATCTACCTGTATCTACCTGTATTCACCTGTTCACTACCTGTATCTACCTGTTCACTACCTGTTCACTACCTGTATCTACCTGTTCACTACCTGTATCTACCTGTATTCACCTGTTCACTACCTGTATCTACCTGTATTCACCTGTTCACTACCTGTATCTACCTGTATCTACCTGTATTCACCTGTTCACTACCTGTATCTACCTGTATCTATCTGTTCACTACCTGTATCTACCTGTATCTACCTGTATTCACCTGTTCACTACCTGTATCTACCTGTATTCACCTGTTCACTACCTGTATCTACCTGTTCACTACCTGTATCTACCTGTATTCACCTGTTCACTACCTGTATCTACCTGTATCTACCTGTATTCACCTGTTCACTACCTGTATCTACCTGTTCACTACCTGTATCTACCTGTATTCACCTGTTCAATACCTGTATCTACCTGTATCTACCTGTATTCACCTGTTCACTACCTGTATATACCTGTTCACTACCTGTATCTACCTGTATCTACCTGTTCACTACCTGTATCTACCTGTATCTACCTGTATTCACCTGTTCACTACCTGTATCTACCTGTATCTACCTGTATTCACCTGTTCACTACCTGTATTCACCTGTTCACTACGTGTATCTACCTGTTCACTACCTGTATCTACCTGTATTCACCTGTTCACTACCTGTATCTACCTGTTCACTACCTGTATCTACCTGTATTCACCTGTTCACTACCTGTATTCACCTGTTCACTACCTGTATCTACCTGTATTCACCTGTATTCACCTGTTCACTACCTGTATTCACCTGTTCACTACCTGTATCTACCTGTTCACTACCTGTATCTACCTGTTCACTACCTGTATCTACCTGTATTCACCTGTTCACTACCTGTATCTACCTGTTCACTTCCTGTATCTACCTGTATTCACCTGTTCACTACCTGTATCTACCTGTTCACTACCTGTATCTACCTGTTCACTACCTGTATCTACCTGTTCACTACCTGTATCTACCTGTATTCACCTGTTCACTACCTGTATCTACCTGTATTCACCTGTTCACTACCTGTATCTACCTGTATCTACCTGTATTCACCTGTTCACTACCTGTATCTACCTGTATCTACCTGTTCACTACCTGTATCTACCTGTTCACTACCTGTATCTACCTGTATTCACCTGTTCACTACCTGTATCTACCTGTTCACTACCTGTATCTACCTGTATTCACCTGTTCACTACCTGTATCTACCTGTATCTACCTGTATTCACCTGTTCACTACCTGTATCTACCTGTTCACTTCCTGTATCTACCTGTATTCACCTGTTCACTACCTGTATCTACCTGTTCACTACCTGTATCTACCTGTTCACTACCTGTATCTACCTGTATCTACCTGTATTCACCTGTTCACTACCTGTATCTACCTGTATTCACCTGTTCACTACCTGTATTTACCTGTTCACTACCTGTATCTACCTGTATTCACCTGTTCACTACCTGTATCTACCTGTTCATTTACATTTACATTTAAGTCATTTAGCAGACGCTCTTATCCAGAGCGACTTACAAATTGGTGCTTTCACCTTATGACATCCAGTGGAACAGCCACTTTACAATAGTGCATCTAGGTCTTTTAAGGGGGGGGTGAGAAGGATTACTTTATCCTATCCTAGGTATTCCTTAAAGAGGTGGGGTTTCAGGTGTCTCCGGAAGGTGGTGATTGACTCCGCTGTCCTGGCGTCGTGAGGGAGTTTGTTCCACCATTGGGGGGCCAGAGCAGCGAACAGTTTTGACTGGGCTGAGCGGGAACTGTACTTCCTCAGTGGTAGGGAGGCGAGCAGGCCAGAGGTGGATGAACGCAGTGCCCTTGTTTGGGTGTAGGGCCTGATCAGAGCCTGGAGGTACTGAGGTGCCGTTCCCCTCACAGCTCCGTAGGCAAGCACCATGGTCTTGTAGCGGATGCGAGCTTCAACTGGAAGCCAGTGGAGAGAGCGGAGGAGCGGGGTGACGTGAGAGAACTTGGGAAGGTTGAACACCAGACGGGCTGCGGCGTTCTGGATGAGTTGTAGGGGTTTAATGGCACAGGCAGGGAGCCCAGCCAACAGCGAGTTGCAGTAATCCAGACGGGAGATGACAAGTGCCTGGATTAGGACCTGCGCCGCTTCCTGTGTGAGGCAGGGTCATACTCTGCGGATGTTGTAGAGCATGAACCTACTGTTCACTACCTGTATCTACCTGTATTCACCTGTTCACTACCTGTATCTACCTGTATCTACCTGTATTCACCTGTTCACTACCTGTATCTACCTGTTCACTACCTGTATCTACCTGTTCACTACCTGTATCTACCTGTTCACTACCTGTATCTACCTGTTCACTACCTGTATCTACCTGTATCTACCTGTATTCACCTGTTCACTACCTGTATCTACCTGTTCACTACCTGTATCTACCTGTTCACTACCTGTATCTACCTGTTCACTACCTGTATTCACCTGTTCACTACCTGTATCTACCTGTATTCACCTGTTCACTACCTGTATTCACCTGTTCACTACCTGTATCTACCTGTTCACTACCTGTATCTACCTGTATTCACCTGTTCACTACCTGTATCTACCTGTATCTACCTGTATCTACCTGTTCACTACCTGTATCTACCTGTATTCACCTGTTCCCTACCTGTATCTACCTGTTCACTACCTGTATCTACCTGTTCACTACCTGTATCTACCTGTTCACTACCTGTTCACTACCTGTATCTACCTGTATCTACCTGTATTCACCTGTTCACTACCTGTATCTACCTGTTCACTACCTGTATCTACCTGTATCTACCTGTATTCACCTGTTCACTACCTGTATCTACCTGTATTCACCTGTTCACTACCTGTATCTACCTGTATTCACCTGTTCACTACCTGTATCTACCTGTATCTACCTGTATTCACCTGTTCAGTACCTGTATCTACCTGTATCTACCTGTATTCACCTGTTCACTACCTGTATCTACCTGTATTCACCTGTTCACTACCTGTATCTACCTTTTCACTACCTGTATCTACCTGTATCTACCTGTTCACTACCTGTATCTACCTGTATTCACCTGTTCACTACCTGTATTCACCTGTTCACTACCTCTATCTACCTGTTCACTACCTGTATCTACCTGTATTCACCTGTTCACTACCTGTATCTACCTGTATCTACCTGTTCACTACCTGTATCTACCTGTTCACTACCTGTATCTACCTGTATCTACCTGTATTCACCTGTTCACTACCTGTATCTACCTGTTCACTACCTGTATCTACCTGTATCTACCTGTTCACTACCTGTATTCACCTGTTTACTACCTGTATCTACCTGTATTCACCTGTTCACTACCTGTATCTACCTGTATTCACCTGTTCACTACCTGTATCTACCTGTATCTACCTGTATTCACCTGTTCACTACCTGTATCTACCTGTATTCACCTGTTCACTACCTGTATCTACCTGTATCTACCTGTATCTACCTGTTCACTACCTGTATCTACCTGTTCACTACCTGTATCTACCTGTATTCACCACCTGTTCACTACCTGTATCTACCTTTTCACTACCTGTATCTACCTGTATCTACCTGTTCACTACCTGTATCTACCTGTATTCACCTGTTCACTACCTGTATCTACCTGTTCACTACCTGTATCTACCTGTTCACTACCTGTATCTACCTGTATCTACCTGTATTCACCTGTTCACTACCTGTATCTACCTGTTCACTGCCTGTATTCACCTGTTCACTACCTGTTCACTACCTGTATCTACCTGTATCTACCTGTTCACTACCTGTATCTACCTGTATTCACCTGTTCACTACCTGTTCTACCTGTTCACTACCTGTATCTACCTGTATCTACCTGTATTCACCTGTTCACTACCTGTATCTACCTGTTCACTACCTGTATCTACCTGTATTCACCTGTTCACTACCTGTATCTACCTGTATCTACCTGTATTCACCTGTTCACTACCTGTATCTACCTGTTCACTACCTGTATCTACCTGTATCTACCTGTTCACTACCTGTATCTACCTGTTCACTACCTGTATCTACCTGTTCACTACCTGTATCTACCTGTATTCACCTGTATCTACCTGTATCTACCTGTTCACTACCTGTATCTACCTGTTCACTACCTGTATCTACCTGTATTCACCTGTTCACTACCTGTATCTACCTGTATCTACCTGTATTCACCTGTTCACTACCTGTATCTACCTGTTCACTACCTGTTCACTACCTGTATCTACCTGTTCACTACCTGTATCTACCTGTATCTACCTGTTCACTACCTGTATCTACCTGTATTCACCTGTATCTACCTGTATTCACCTGTATCTACCTGTATCTACCTGTTCACTACCTGTATCTACCTGTATCTACCTGTTCACTACCTGTATCTACCTGTTCACTACCTGTATCTGTTCACTACCTGCACATGACCATTTGATAATTTATCACTCTAGTATCTCTACCTGCACATGACCATCTGATCATTTATCACTCTAGTATCTCTACCTGCACATGACCATTTGATCATTTATCACTCTAGTATCTCTACCTGCACATGACCATTTGATCATTTATCACTCTAGTATCTCTACCTGCACATGACCATCTGATCATTTATCACTCTAGTATCTCTACCTGCACATGACCATCTGATCATTTATCATTCTAGTATCTCTACCTGCACATGACCATTTGATCATTTATCACTCTAGTATCTCTACCTGCACATGACCATCTGATCATTTATCACTCTAGTATCTCTACCTGCACATGACCATCTGATCATTTGTCACTCTAGTATCTCTACCTGCACATGACCATCTGATCATTTATCACTCTAGTGTTAATCTGCTAAATTGTAATTATTCGCCTACCTCCTCATGCCTTTTGCACACATTGTATATAGACTTTTTTTTTTTACTGTGTTATTGACTTGTTAATTGTTTACTCCATGTGTAACTCTGTGTTGTCTGTTCACACTGCTATGCTTTAACTTGGCCAGGTCGCAGTTGTAAATGAGAACTTGTTCTCAACTAGCCTACCTGGTTAAATAAAGGTGTTCTCAACTAGCCTACCTGATTAAATAAAGGTGTTCTCAACTAGCCTACCTGGTTAAATAAAGGTGTTCTCAACTAGCCTACCTGGTTAAATAAAGGTTTTTCTCAACTAGCCTACCTGGTTAAATAAAGGTGTTCTCAACTGGCCTACCTGGTTAAATAAAATAAAAAATTAAAATTAAAAGTCTGGACTTCCTGCTGCATTTCCAAGACCCGGTACACTGACGATACAGATTAACTGAAGATACAACTATAATGCAGATCAAATACTGAATATTTAACATGGATATGTTTTGTTCCGCAGGTGGTTGCGTATGGTCTTGACATCTACCAAACCAGGGTGTACCCCTCCAAGCAGTTCGACGTGCTGAAAGATGACTACGACTACGTCCTGATCAGCAGTGTTCTGTTCGCGCTGTTCTTCGC
Organism: Oncorhynchus nerka; assembly: GCF_034236695.1. Taxonomy (NCBI): domain Eukaryota; kingdom Metazoa; phylum Chordata; class Actinopteri; order Salmoniformes; family Salmonidae; genus Oncorhynchus; species Oncorhynchus nerka. The sequence continues at coordinate 89,951,438 of NC_088402.1, read as the reverse complement.
CACCATGATTAGTAAACGTCTGGCACAGGTCAAACTGCTCAACCGAGCCTGGCGGTAAAAGAGTCAACTTCTCACCTTTCAACTCTGACCCCTTCCCCATTATTGCGTGGATGAACCCGGACGATGGAGGTGGACGAGCTGAAGCCGTTTGACAATATCGGCTTAAAAACATCCAAAAATGAGTCATTTGATGGGGGCGCGGGTCGGCCATCTTTCTTTTTCAAGGAAGAGTTTCATTTCGATTGTCCTGTCTTTTTTTTTGTGTATAATTTATTTTGTAACATTTTACATTGAGGCAGCCTTTTAAGAGTAGTTATGTCATTGCTAATAACACGTCATTAACTAAACTACTGATAAATCCTTTATAATCTCCCTTAAAGGATAGCCTAATGTAAAGTGATTTTCATGATCACACGATATGAAATGATATTGTTCTTTCACCACAACGAAGAACAGTGCGTGGTTACTTGATGCATCTCAGAGCAAGTGTTCTTCATACTGAAGCTCTGAAATGTTGTTTAGCTGTGAATGATTAGGAAATAGTCTATAAAGATTAGGCCTAATTTAAGATGACTAAATGTGGTAGAAATGATTTTACTGTTTTAATTGGGTTTTGAATGGTTTCCATAGATCTGTTTTAAAATGTTGGTCATGATGGTTTTGTTGTTCTTTTTTTGTTTGAAGGGGTTGTGGGTGTAATGAGGTGTTTGTCTTTGGAATCGACTGGCTTTTGTGTCAATTATAGTTTATGTACAGTATATTTATGTCTTAAAAACATTTGAATATTATGACACTCCAGAGTGTTCATTTTTCCTATTGGGGAGAACAACTCTGCTTGTGCAACACATTTTCACCAAAATGCCGATACCCTCAATAAAATGAATATTACTATGTATGAAAGTCTGTTATCAGCTGTTTACAGAGTAAGCCTACTAATGATCTTTGGTTGTGCTGTATTGGCAACTGTTTTCTATACTTGTCTCTATCTTTTCTACACCTATGTACATCATTTACCTTACTAGTATGAATGTAGTAGTTTATTATAGCCCTTAAAGTGCTTCTTAGATTTATAATATTTATTTCAACACTTCCTGTTATTTTGTATCCCCTTTCTTTGGTTTCCATTAGTTGCCACAAAGTCAAATTTGAATATAGTAAAAATGAATGAAAACAACTATTTGTCTTTTTTGGTTTAAATTTAAGGTTAAGAGTTAGGCATACGTTTTGTAGTGTCGTACGGTTTTTGGTTAGGGTTATGGTTTAAAATCAAAATCTGATAAGAGAAAATGAAGAAATAGGCGGGGGTTATGACTTTGTGGCTGTGATAACTAGTGAGGACCTCGTTTCCTTTCAAGGGAGGTTGTTGGAAAAAGAATCGCTCGGTTGTCTAGTACGGAATCTCAAGATGGCGTCGAGTGGAGGAGATGGAGAACCGGACTGGGCTGCTGATGTACGGCCGCTTTTATCAGCTTCGTACACAGCCTTTGAAACGAAAGAGCTACCTCAGCTTATAGGATCTATAATAAACAGGTAAACATCGTGTCTGTTTGCGAATTGCACTGCTCCGTTGACAAGAAAGAGGTGTATATAACAGCTAGCTAGCATGCTAACTTGGTTAGCTTCTTCACTCAGCTGGATTGCATAGGTGTTAGCATAGCTTGCTAGCTACAGTAGCTATGCCCAGAAGGAATCTGCTTCATCATCAGGCCGAATAGGGTGCGTAGCGTTACGTGCTAGCAATGTTAGCTAGCTAGGTAAAATATCCCTGACATTTATATACTGCAGCTTACGTTGAAGTAAAACATTATTGTAAAACCATAAATTCTGAAGCGCATTTTGTCATATTTTGCATGATAATACAACCCGTTTTAAAGCCCGAACATTGTCACTTAGCTAGCTTGTTAAATTGAGGCTTTAGTTAGCCACAGCTAACGAGCTAGCCAGCATTTCTAGCCTCAGAAGAATCGAAAACGAAAGCTTAGCCTGTGGTTCTTTTTTTAAAACTTGAGGGTAAATTTGTTTATGTTGCTGATGCCATTTTGTTGTTCTTGAATGTTTTAGATAATAGTTATATTTATGTCAACATCACGAGTGGACAGCTGTTGACGTGATCGTTTCAAATGTCATTTGATGTGGGGCTAGCTAGTTAAGTAAGTTAGCTAACGTTAGCTAAGTATTCAAGATCAACGTTTGACTTTGCTCTCCCCAATCCGTTCGAGTTGGGTAACGTTAGCACAACGGGCTTTCAACAGATAACTTACACAATCTGGGACATTTCCTGCCGTTAAATCAACGGTCGTTTCAGTTATTGATTACCCATTGATTTTTGAAGAATTATAGTGGCACTAAACTAAGGCATTTGTAAGCTATCTCGACCGTATTATAACCCAAATAATGATCGGCCTAGCAACGTTGTGTGCTTTGTTGTCATTTGAGAACGATGTTTTTATAGCTTCAAATTAGTGTCATTTCAGGATGTCTGAATGTGAGTGGTTATTTCTCTGGCCAACTCCCTGAGCTGAAGTGGTGGGGCTGCTGTTGCACATATTTGTTCTAGCCCAACACTAGCCGAACTGATTCAACTAATCATCAAGTCTTTGGTGAGTTGAATCAGATGTACTTTGCTGGCAGGTGTATAAAATCGAGCACACGGCCATGCAATCTCCATAGACAAACATTGTCAGTAGAACTGCCTTACTGAAGAGCTCAGTGACTTTAAACTTGGCACGACATAAGATGCCATTTTTCCACCAAGTGAGTCAGTCAAATTTCTGCCCTGCTAGAGCTTCCGAGGTCAATGGTGTGTGCTGTTATTGTGAAGTGGAAATGTCTAGAAGCAACAACACAAGCTCACAGAAAGGCCCCGCCTCCAGTGAGTAAAAAATCGTATGACCTCGCGCCAAACAGCCTCTGGGAGCAACTTCAGCACAATAACTTTTAGTCGGGAGCTTCATGAAATGGGTTTCCATGGCCGCCGCCATTGAATAACGTCTTCACCGTCTGGCAGTCCAACAGACGAACCCGGGTTTGGCGGATGCTAGGAGAATGCTACCTGCCCGAATGCATAGTGCTAACTGTAAAGTTTGGTGGAGGTATAATGTCTGGGGCTGTTTTTCATAGTTCGGTCTAGGCCCCTTAGTTCCAGTGTAGGGAAATCTTAACGCTACAACATACAATGACAATCTAGATGATTCTGTGCTTCCAACTTTGTGGCAACAATTTGGGCAAGGCCCTTTATTGTTTCAGCATGACAATGCCCCCGTGCACAAAGCGAGGTCCATACATAAATGGTTTGTTGATCGCTGTGGAAGAACTTGACTGGGCAGCACAGAGCCCTGACCTCAACCCCATCGAACACTTTTGGATGAATTGGAACGCCGACTGCGAGCCAGGCCTAATCGCCCAACATCAGTGCCCGACGTCACTGATGCTCTTGCGGCTGAATGGAAGCACATGCCCTGCAGCAATGTTCCAACATCTAGTGGAAAGCCTTCCCAGAAGAGTGGAGGCTGTTATAGCAGCAATGTTCCAACATCTTGTGGAAAGCCTTCCCAGAAGAGTGGAGGCTGTTATAGCAGCAATGTTCCAACATCTTGTGGAAAGCCTTCCCAGAAGAGAGGAGGCTGTTATAGCAGCAATGTTCCAACATCTTGTGGAAAGCCTTCCCAGAAGAGTGGAGGCTGTTATAGCAGCAATGTTCCAACATCTTGTGGAAAGCCTTCCCAGAAGAGTGGAGGCTGTTATAGCAGCAATGTTCCAACATCTAGTGGAAAGCCTTCCCAGAAGAGTGGAGGCTGTTATAGCAGCAAAAGGAGGTGACCAACTATATATTAATACCCATGATTTTGGAATGAGATGTTGGACGAGCAGGTGTCCACATACTTTTGATCATGTTGTGTATGTAACGACAGCAGCTCTGCCACTTCAACTCAGCTAAGGGTCTGGAGAAATATAACCACTCAATTTCATACACATCTCTGGATGCATGGACTGACAGACAGTCCACGACATGATACTTTTGAACATAATTTGAAGCTATAAAAACATTGTACTCCAGCAACAACAAAATACAAACAGATATGTGAATCAGTTTGACCTTTGGTTGGTGGTCCCCCAAGACTCTAAACCACAACATGTACTGTCCTAGAAAAATAGGTTCTCAGGGATTGACATGCAGGGTCGCCTGCTGTCTTGGGGAGGTTTTGGAAGCTCTCCAGGCCAGTCGATCATCCCCGTCAATGTCCCAGTGAAAATGTTTTTTAATTGTAATAATGCTATTTTTCATCTAGACTATATAATTCCTGAAGCTGTTTATTCGTTATGTCGATTTTTATTTATCACACGAGCAGCCTGTAGATAATCTGTCAGGTAGAGAGTTTGCAGCTCTCAAACAGCTGGTTGTTGCTTGGAGCAGTTGACTGAAGATGGAACATCTTGCCTGCCACTACTGCTTATCCAAGTTATATCAACCAGTAAATGCTAAGGCAAGAATGGGTATGTAACCCAGCTATTTAAAAAGTTTTTAAAGTCTTGGTTGAATATTTGCTATAGGCTATTCCATGAATTGCCTATCTTGAAAATCAGATATTTTTCTCTAGGCTTTTTTGGTACTTGAAAAGTAATTGAAGTCATGCTAAACAATTGATTATGAGCAAGATCATATTTAGTTGTTGTCTTCAACTTGGTTTTCCACATAAAGCGTTCCATTTTTTATTTATTTTTTTGGTAGCTTTCTCATTTTTTAAAACATGATACAATAACTCAACTCTTCAACCTCTGATAAGCTACACGGACAGACTTCATTCGTGTGTTTCTGTCAGGAACATACTGTCTATTTAGTCAGGCAATAATGCCCACATTATTCAGACATATTTTGCCATGTAATAATTTAAAAATAACAAATCATTATTCTAAATGGTAATGCATACATTTGGGGGAGGATTTTTCCTTCTGTTTTTAAGGCCACTCATTGGCTGACCTATTTTTGTTCTGTATTTGGACATAGCATATATATATGTGTGTGTGTGTGTGTGTGTTAATAGATATATATATCTACTTGTCTTGAACTGTAGTTTTGTAATTAATTTATTATGTATTTTGTAAATGACCCCCTCCCTCATTTCCCATGTCATTGCAGTGAATCTGAGATCCTGCACCATGATAAACAGTATGAGCCATTCTACTCGTCCTTCGTGGCGCTCTCCGCTCATTACATCACCACAGTCTGTGGACAAAGTATGTTCCAACGACCCAATAACTACCCGTTTTAACTACTTCCTCAATATCTACCATTTTTCTTTTTTTAAACTACTACTACTTTGTAAATGTCTTATTTTTTATTTTTTTGTGAGTAGAGGGAAAAATGTTTGATAGTAACACGGATACAGTGGCCTAATTCTGTTTGCAGGCTTGTTTATAGTTAAATAAATTGTCCAAATATATTTTTTTATAATAATTGTATTTGCAAATGAGTAATTAGAAGGCCACACATGCATGTTTTCTCTCTCTGCTTCTCGTCGCCTAGTTACAGTAGTCTTATTTCCGATTCTTCGTGGCCTTGTAGTATATCGCAGTTGTAAATGAGGTCTCAGTTAAATGAGAACTTGTTCTCAACTAGCTTACCTGGTTAAATAAAGGTAAAATATATAAATGTACATTACAATTATATACTAATCTTTAGTGCAGAGGGTTTTGTCCATTTGATCATGAGGCAGCTCATATCCGTCCTTTTCTGCCTCTGTTCTCTCTACCTCTAGTCCCCAGAAACCAGTTGCTGTCAGTAGCAGCAGCCTGTAAAGTATTGATTGAGTTCTCACTGCTGCGGCTGGAGAACCCTGACGAAGCATGCGCAGTCTCACAGGTGAGAGAAGTACTTCCTCGTTGTCCCTCAAGTCTGATCCCAGATCTGTTTGTGCTGTTTTTCCCGCCTCCTTATAGTCATTGTCACACCAGAGTTTAGCGAAGACCGCGCGAACAGATCTGGGATCAGGCAGGCTATCCGTCCTGCATTGTGTTTATCTACACCTGCCCTGTGTATTTTATCCAGTGTGTTTTTCTACAGACAGGCACCAGGGATGTACATTTTCCTGGTTTTAATCTGTAATTCCTCCATTCAGTGCTTTCAAAGTATTTACACCCCTTGACTTTTTCCATGTTTTGTTGTTACAGCCTGAATTTAAAATTAATTAGAGATTGAGATTGTGTCACTGATCTACATACGATAACCCATAATGTCAAAGGGTAATTTAAGGGTTTTTGACATGTTTACAAATTCATACATTTAAAGCTGAAAATGTCTCCAGTCCAATAAATATTCAACCCCCTTGTTATGGCCTAAAAAAAGTTCAGGAGTAAAAATGTGCTTAACAAGTCACATAATAAGTTGCATGGACTCCCTCTGTGTGCAATAATAGGGTTTTAACATGATGGTTGAATGACTACCTCATCTCTGTACACCTCACATACAATTATCTGTAAGGTCCCTCAGTCGAAGCAGTGAACTTCAAACATAGAGTCAACCACAAAGACCAGGGAGGTTTTCCAATGCCTCGCAAAGAAGGGCACCTATTGGTAGATCTTCTTTTTTTTTTTTTTTTTTTTAAGCAGACATTGAATATCCCTTTGAGCATGGTGAAGTTATTAATTACACTTTGGATGGTGGATCAATACCAGGGCCTAAAATGTACTTTTTGGTCCAACCGCAACTATGTCAAGTAGATACAATTCAGAATAATATTATTTGCCAATATTTTTGTTTGAAATTTAACCATTAAAACACAAAAACGGATGAGCATGTCGTGTTTCCAAAACAATGAATGTATACAGTGCGTTCGGAAAGTATTCAGACCCCTTGACTTTTTCAACATATTTTGTTACGTTACAGCCTTATTCTAAAATAAGATGAAATAATTTTTTGCCCTCATCAATCTACGTGCTACCACATAACGACAAAGCGAAAGCAGTTTTTTTTTAGAAATGTTTGCAGATGGAAACACTGTATACTCACTTTACATAAATATTCAGACCCTTTACTCAGTACTTTGTTGAAGCACCTTTGGCAGCGATTACAGCCTCGAGTCTTCTTGGGTATGACGCTATATGCTTGGCACACCTGTATTTGGGGAGTTTCTCTCATTCTTCTCTGCAGAGCCTCTCAAGTTCTGTCAGGTTGGTTGGGGAGCGTCGATGCACAGTTATTTTTATTTGACCTTTTATTTAACTAGGCAGTTAAGAACAAATAGTTATTTTCAATGACGGCCTAGGAACAGTGGGTTAACTGCCTGTTCAGGGACAGAACGACAGATTTGTACCTTGTCAGCTCGGGGATTTGAACTTGCAACCTTCCGGTTACTAGTCCAACGCTCTAACCACTAGGGTTATTTTCAGGTCTCTCCAGAGATGTTCGATCGGGTTCAAGTCTTGGCTCTGGCTGGGCCACTCAAGGTCATTCAGAGACTTGTACTGAAGCCACTCCTACATTGTCTTGGCTGTGTGATTAGGGTCTTTGTCCTGTTGGAAGGTGAACCTTCGCCCCAATCTGAGGTCCTGAGCGCTCTGGAGCAGGTTTTCATCTAGGATCTCTTTGTACTTTGCTCCATTCACATTTCCTGTGTTCCTGACTAGTCTCCCAGTCCCTGACGCTGCAAAACATCTCCACAGCATGATGCTGTCACCACCATGCTTCACCGTAGGGATGGTGCCAGGTTTCCTCCAAACATGATGCTGCCACCACCATGCTCCACCGTAGGGATGGTGCCAGGTTTCCTCCAAACATGATGCTGCCACCACCATGCTTCACCGTAGGGATGGTGCCAGGTTTCCTCCAAACATGATGCTGTCACCACCATGCTCCACCGTAGGGATGGTGCCAGGTTTCCTCCAAACATGATGCTGTCCTCCAGATGTGACGCTTGGCATTCAAGCCAAGGAGTTCAATCTTGGTTTCATCAGACCAGATAATCTTATTTTTCATGGTCTGAGAGTCTTTAGGTGCCTTTTGACAAACTCCAAGCAGGCTGTCATGTTGCTTTTACAGAGGAGTGGCTTCCGTCTGGCCACTCTACCATAAAGGCCTGATAGGTGGAGTGCTGCAGAGATGGTTGTCCTTCTGGAAGGTTCTCCCATCTCCACAGAGGAACTCTGGAGTTCTGTTAGAGTGACCATCGGGTTCTCTGTCACCTCCCTGACCAAGGCCCTTCTCATTCGATTGCTCAGTTTGCCCGGGCGGCCAGCTCTAGGAAGAGTCTTGATGGTTCCAAACTTAATTTAAGAATGATGGAGCCCATTGTGTTCTCGGGTCTCTAAGGACAATTCCTTCGACCTCATGGCATGGTTTTTGCTCTGACATGCACTGTCAACTGTGAGACCTTTTTATATAGACAGGTGTGTGCTTTTCTAAATTATGTCCAATCAATTGAATTTACCACAGGAGGACTCCAATCAAGTTGTAAAACATCTTAAGGATGATCAATGGAAACAGGATGCGCCGGTGCTCAATCTCGAGTCTCATAGCAAAGGGTCTGCTTTCATAAATTAGCAAAAAATAAATCTAAAAACCTGTTCTCGCTTTGTCATTATGGGATATTGCGTGTAGATTGATGGAAAATGTTTTTTTAAATTAATTTGAGAATGGAGCTGTAACGTAACAACGTGGGAATAGGGACGTTTTCTGGATACTTCCCCAATGCACTGTATTTTCAAGCATGGTGGTGGCTGCATCATGTTATGGGTATGCTTGTCATCGGCAAGGGACTAGGGAGTTTTTTTATTAAGGATAAAAATAAACGTAATGGACGTAACAGGCAAACGTAAACGTAACAGGCAAAATCCTAGTGGTAAACCTGGTTGTCTGCTTTCCAACAGACACAGACAAATTCACCTTTTCAGCAGCACAATAACCTAAAACACAAGGCCAAATATACACAGGAATTGCTTACCAAGACGACATTGAATGTTCCTGAGTGGCCTAGTTACAGTTATGACATCAATCGGCTTGAAAACCTTTGCCAATACTTACAATTGGCTGTCTAGCAATGATCAACAACCAACTTGAAAGATCTTGACCCTTTCTTTTTTCTTTAAAGATTAATGGGAAAATATTGTACGATCCGGGTGTGCAAACGTCATAGAGATTTACCCAGAAAGCCTCACAGCTGTATTCACTGCCAAAGGTGATTCTAACATGTATTGACTCAGGGGGTTGAATAAATATACAAGTGTTTTGATTATTCCATTAATACAAACTCAAATAGACATTTCTTCCACTTTGACATTTTAGATTATTCTGTATAGATCGTTTATTAAAAAAATAACAAACAAATCTATTTTAATCCCACTTTCTAACAAATTTTAAAATGTATGGAGAAAGTCAACAGTTGTGAATGCTCTATGAAGGCTATGTGAATAATTGAAACTCACCTAATTCCTCTGCCAAAATCTTGATATTCTTATTTTGTCCTGGTGACATCCCAAGAAGACTTTAATTCCCCCCCTTCTCTTCAGAAACACCTGATCCTCTTAATAAAGGGGTTGTGTACCGGCTGCAGCCGCCTGGACAGAACTGAGATCATCACCTTCACAGCCATGATGAAGTCGGCCAAACTTCCCCAAACCGTCAAGACACTCTCCGACGGTGAGTCCTCTGCTTTTTGCTGAGATACTATCTTACTGTATCGACGTTGTCTAATGTAGACTCAGTACGTACGTGTCAGATCATTCTATGTTGTTGGAGTATGTCAAATATAGCCTTTGTATTTGTTAGGGTAACAAAGTTTGTAAACAAACCAATGGCTCCATCAGTATTAGTCATTAGACCGCTATGGTGCTACTAGTCTAGTCAACAGGGTTAGACAGCTATGGTGCTACTAGTCTAGTCAACAGGGTTAGACAGCTATGGTGCTACTAGTCTAGTCAACAGGGTTAGACAGCTATGGTGCTACTAGTCTAGTCAGTAGACTGCTATGGTGCTACTAGTCTAGTCAGTAGACCGCTATGGTGCTACTAGTCTAGTCAGTAGACTGCTATGGTGCTACTAGTCTAGTCAGTAGACTGCTATGGTGCTACTAGTCTAGTCAGTAGACAGCTACTAGTCTAGTCAGTAGACAGCTACTAGTCTAGTCAGTAGACAGCTACTAGTCTAGTCAGTAGACAGCTACTAGTCTAGTCAGTAGACAGCTACTAGTCTAGTCAGTAGACAGCTACTAGTCTAGTCAGTAGACAGCTACTAGTCTTAGTCAGTAGACAGCTACTAGTCTAAGTCAGTAGACTGCTATGGTGCTACTAGTCTAGTCAGTAGACAGCTACTAGTCTAGTCAGTAGACAGCTACTAGTCTAGTCAGTAGACAGCTACTAGTCTAGTCAGTAGACAGCTACTAGTCTTAGTCAGTAGACAGCTACTAGTCTTAGTCAGTAGACAGCTACTAGTCTTAGTCAGTAGACAGCTACTAGTCTAAGTCAGTAGACAGCTACTAGTCTAAGTCAGTAGACAGCTACTAGTCTAAGTCAGTAGACAGCTACTAGTCTAAGTCAGTAGACAGCTACTAGTCTAAGTCAGTAGACAGCTACTAGTCTAAGTCAGTAGACAGCTACTAGTCTAAGTCAGTAGACAGCTACTAGTCTAAGTCAGTAGACAGCTATGGTGCTACTAGTCTACTTTTTGCTTAGTTGTTCCCCTTGATGAATTTGGGGGGGGGGGGGGGGGTCCGTTCATACGTTAGTCACATGCGTTAGTCATCTAAGACAGCACCGGCCTGATTTGTATGATCAGTGATGCATCTTGGCATAGAGATCCGGCATACTAAATGACGTCATTGGCCCAAGGTGGGAGCTATAGTAATGAACTGAAATGTGTGAGACACCAGAGAGGAAGAGGTGAAACAAGAGGGGAAACTGGGACCAAAATCTGTTTTCCCAAGTAGGTGGTGTGTTTTTTTTTTTTCCCTCTCTCTCACCAGGCAAGGAGATTTTGTATGGAAGTCAGTGTTGAATTCGGACTGGTTCATTGGCGACGTGTGGCTTTACTTGACCGTGTAGAAGTTTCCCTGTGCTTGTTACCAGTGTACTGATAAGTAGGACACGTGACATCCTGGCAACTTTGAGAGTTTTATTTTTATATTTTGGAGTTGTGCCTGTTGTTCACGTGAGTGTATCTGCTCTTTCATTGGCTGGAATGGTCCTATCTGATCTTGCCCCCTCCCCCTCGACTGCTGTTTCAAAATATTTAGGAAAACATGACAACTTAAAAAAAAAAAAAAAATTCTTTTTTTTAAATGTTCACCTTTATTTAACCAGGTAGGCTAGTTGAGAACACCTTTATTTAACCAGGTAGGCTAGTTGAGAACACCTTTATTTAACCAGGTAGGCTAGTTGAGAACACCTTTATTTAACCAGGTAGGCCAGTTGAGAACACCTTTATTTAACCAGGTAGGCTAGTTGAGAACACCTTTATTTAACCAGGTAGGCCAGTTGAGAACACCTTTATTTAACCAGGTAGGCTAGTTGAGAACACCTTTATTTAACCAGGTAGGCCAGTTGAGAACACCTTTATTTAACCAGGTAGGCCAGTTGAGAACACCTTTATTTAACCAGGTAGGCTAGTTGAGAACACCTTTATTTTAACCTGGTAGGCCAGTTGAGAACACCTTTATTTAACCAGGTAGGCTAGTTGAGAACACCTTTATTTAACCTGGTAGGCTAGTTGAGAACACCTTTATTTAACCAGGTAGGCCAGTTGAGAACACCTTTATTTAACCAGGTAGGCTAGTTGAGAACACCTTTATTTTAACCTGGTAGGCCAGTTGAGAACACCTTTATTTAACCAGGTAGGCTAGTTGAGAACACCTTTATTTAACCAGGTAGGCCAGTTGAGAACACCTTTATTTTAACCAGGTAGGCCAGTTGAGAACACCTTTATTTAACCAGGTAGGCCAGTTGAGAACACCTTTATTTAACCAGGTAGGCCAGTTGAGAACACCTTTATTTAACCAGGTAAGCCAGTTGAGAACACCTTTATTTAACCAGGTAGGCCAGTTGAGAACACCTTTATTTAACCAGGTAGACCAGTTGAGAACACCTTTATTTAACCAGGTAGGCCAGTTGAGAACACCTTTATTTAACCAGGTAGGCCAGTTGAGAACACCTTTATTTAACCAGGTAGGCCAGTTGAGAACACCTTTATTTAACCAGGTAGGCCAGTTGAGAACACCTTTATTTAACCAGGTAGGCCAGTTGAGAACACCTTTATTTAACCAGGTAGGCCAGTTGAGAACACCTTTATTTAACCAGGTAGGCCAGTTGAGAACACCTTTATTTAACCAGGTAGGCCAGTTGAGAACACCTTTATTTAACCAGGTAGGCCAGTTGAGAACACCTTTATTTAACCAGGTAGGCCAGTTGTGAACACCTTTATTTAACCAGGTAGGCCAGTTGAGAACACCTTTATTTAACCAGGTAGGCCAGTTGAGAACACCTTTATTTAACCAGGTAGGCCAGTTGAGAACACCTTTATTTAACCAGGTAGGCCAGTTGAGAACACCTTTATTTAACCAGGTAGGCCAGTTGAGAACACCTTTATTTTAACCTGGTAGGCCAGTTGAGAACACCTTTATTTAACCAGGTAGGCCAGTTGAGAACACCTTTATTTAACCAGGTAGGCTAGTTGAGAACACCTTTATTTAACCAGGTAGGCCAGTTGAGAACACCTTTATTTAACCAGGTAGGCCAGTTGAGAACACCTTTATTTAACCAGGTAGGCCAGTTGAGAACACCTTTATTTAACCAGGTAGGCCAGTTGAGAACACCTTTATTTAACCAGGTAGGCCAGTTGAGAACACCTTTATTTAACCAGGTAGGCCAGTTGAGAACACCTTTATTTAACCAGGTAGGCCAGTTGAGAACACCTTTATTTAACCAGGTAGGCCAGTTGAGAACACCTTTATTTAACCAGGTAGGCCAGTTGAGAACACCTTTATTTAACCAGGTAGGCCAGTTGAGAACACCTTTATTTAACCAGGTAGGCCAGTTGAGAACACCTTTATTTAACCAGGTAGGCCAGTTGAGAACACCTTTATTTAACCTGGTAGGCCAGTTGAGAACACCTTTATTTAACCAGGTAGGCCAGTTGAGAACACCTTTATTTAACCAGGTAGGCCAGTTGAGAACACCTTTATTTAACCAGGTAGGCCAGTTGAGAACACCTTTATTTAACCAGGTAGGCCAGATGAGAACACCTTTATTTAACCAGGTAGGCCAGTTGAGAACACCTTTATTTAACCAGGTAGGCCAGTTGAGAACACCTTTATTTAACCAGGTAGGCCAGTTGAGAACACCTTTATTTAACCAGGTAGGCCAGTTGAGAACACCTTTATTTAACCAGGTAGGCCAGTTGAGAACACCTTTATTTAACCAGGTAGGCCAGTTGAGAACACCTTTATTTAACCAGGTAGGCCAGATGAGAACACCTTTATTTAACCAGGTAGGCCAGATGAGAACACCTTTATTTAACCAGGTAGGCCAGTTGAGAACACCTTTATTTAACCAGGTAGGCCAGTTGAGAACACCTTTATTTAACCAGGTAGGCCAGTTGAGAACACCTTTATTTAACCAGGTAGGCCAGTTGAGAACACCTTTATTTAACCAGGTAGGCCAGTTGAGAACACCTTTATTTAACCAGGTAGGCCAGTTGAGAACACCTTTATTTAACCAGGTAGGCCAGTTGAGAACACCTTTATTTAACCAGGTAGGCCAGTTGAGAACACCTTTATTTAACCAGGTAGGCCAGTTGAGAACACCTTTATTTAACCAGGTAGGCCAGTTGAGAACACCTTTATTTAACCAGGTAGGCCAGTTGAGAACACCTTTATTTAACCAGGTAGGCCAGTTGAGAACACCTTTATTTAACCAGGTAGGCCAGATGAGAACACCTTTATTTAACCAGGTAGGCCAGTTGAGAACACCTTTATTTAACCAGGTAGGCCAGTTGAGAACACCTTTATTTTAACCTGGTAGGCCAGTTGAAAACACCTCTATTTAACCAGGTAGGCCAGTTGAGAACACCTATTTAACCAGGTAGGCCAGTTGAGAACACCTCTATTTAACCAGGTAGGCCAGTTGAGAACACCTTTATTTAACCAGGTAGGCCAGTTGAGAACACCTTTATTTAACCAGGTAGGCCAGTTGAGAACACCTTTATTTAACCAGGTAGGCCAGTTGAGAACACCTTTATTTAACCAGGTAGGCCAGTTGAGAACACCTTTATTTAACCAGGTAGGCCAGTTGAGAACACCTTTATTTAACCAGGTAGGCCAGTTGAGAACACCTTTATTTAACCAGGTAGGCCAGTTGAGAACACCTTTATTTAACCAGGTAGGCCAGTTGAGAACACCTTTATTTAACCAGGTAGGCCAGTTGAGAACACCTTTATTTAACCAGGTAGGCCAGTTGAGAACACCTTTATTTAACCAGGTAGGCCAGATGAGAACACCTTTATTTAACCAGGTAGGCCAGTTGAGAACACCTTTATTTAACCAGGTAGGCCAGTTGAGAACACCTTTATTTAACCAGGTAGGCCAGTTGAGAACACCTATATTTTTACCTGGTAGGCCAGTTGAGAACACCTTTATTTTAACCTGGTAGGCTAGTTGAGAACACCTTTATTTAACCAGGTAGGCTAGTTGAGAACACCTTTATTTAACCAGGTAGGCTAGTTGAGAACAAGTTCTCATTTACATCTGCGACCTGGCCAAGATAAAGCAAAGCAGTGCGACACAAACAACAGAGTTACACAAACAAAAGTACAGTCAATAACACAAGAGAAAAATCTGTATGCAGTGTGTGCAAATGTAGGGAGGTATAAGGCAATACATAGGGCCTAGTGGCGAAGTAATTACAATTTAGCAATTTAACACTGGAGTGATAGATGTGCAGATGATGTGCAAGTAGAGATACTGAGGTGCAAAAGAGGAAGAGGTTAAGTAATAATATGGGGATGAGGTAGTCGGATGTGCTATTTACAGATGGGCTGTGTACAGGTGCAGTGATCTGTAAGCTGCTCTGACAGCTGATACCTAAAGTTAGTGAGGGAGATTTTAGTCTCCAGCTTCAGTGAATTTTTTTTGTTGCTATTCGTTCCAGTCACTGGCAGCAGAGAACTGGAAGGAAAGGCGACCAAAGGTAGTGTTTGCTTTGGGGGATCACCAGTGAAATATACCTGCTGGAGTGTGTGCTATGGATGGGTGTTGCTATGGTGACCAGTGAGCTGAGATAAGCCAGGGCTTTACCTAGCAAAGACTTATAAATGACCTGGAGCCAGTGGGTTTGGTGACGAATATGTAGTGAGGGCCAGCTAATGAGAGCATACAAGTCGTAGTGGTGGGTGGTATATGGGCCTTTGGTGACAAAACGGATGGCACTGGGATAAACTACATCCAGTTTGCTGAGTAGAGTTTTGGAGGCTGTTTTGTAAATGACATCGCCAAAGTCGAGGATCGGTATGATGGTCAGTTTTACGAGGGTATGATTGGCTGCGTGAGAGTGAAGGAGGCTTTATTTGCGAAATAGGAATCCGATTCTAGATGCTCTGAAAATCAACTCCCATGTTGGTGTGAGATGTCGGCCATTCACTTCTCATATGTTGCTCCACTACAATATTATAACATGATACGTTAATACATACTGTGTTCAGTGTAACTGCCAAAAATATCCACGGATGTAAGGTCATGCTTAGTTCAATGGGACAAATAGGCTAATTCGCTAGCTAGTCATGTAGCTTTTACATTTGAGTTTTGGTGTTGTTTTAGATTGATTTTTTGTTAGCTGGATGAATACCATTTATTCTTCCTAGTTTAGATTTATGAAGTTAAAACGGTTTTCTGAATCTAGTCGCCCTTTATATCTGCGTTGCCATTGACTTGAGTAGTAGTTGGTTAAGTGGATGCCCAGGATAGCTGCGAGACCTCTTGGTTAGATGATACATTCCTGTACAGGATGTGGCAGTAAACAGGCAGCAACAAGCTATAGGAGATTAGTAAATAAATGGGAATATTGAGTTTTAAGTATTAAAAACAATATGCTTCATTTAAAATGTACCATTTCCATTTTTGCTCAGCATTGCTCCAGTGTCTCATACCCTATTCTGTTGCCAGCAACATTGCCTAAAAACAATTGCCAGTTTATCAAGGCCTTTTTGTCTGGGTAAATCCCAGAACGATGCTGAAACATTGTTAACGTTGTGGTTGGCAAGCTGACTGCTTAGGCAGACTAGTTTCTGATTGAAAGCATTGGGGATAAAATAACTGATTGCTGCTCAGTTTAGTTTCCTACATTGTGACATCATGATGTGGGTCGCAAGTTCCATCCTGCCTGAACAGGCTGAAATTCCCTGTTTTTCTTTTTATATTAATATATTTTTTAATGTATTTTATTAGGGGGGTTTACACAAAGGCAACACTGAAAATGTGAAAATTGAGATATTTTGACCTCCTGGTGTGGAAATATATTTAAAGGAAATCACATTTTTAACTGCACTGCCCCTTTCACTACCTATGCCTACCTGGTAGAATGGTCCCCTGATTATTTGCATAAATCCTGTGGCCATTTTGTTAAGCAAACTCTGCCATCACATGAGTGCTAAAGGGCACACAGGGTAACGACACCCAAAAATCAACATTTCTTCAATTTTTTTATTTTTTTCTCCTCCCCAAGACCTTGGAAGTGATCTCCTCAAGCGGTTTAAGCATTGTGTTGTGGACTTGCAACATCAAATTGTTTTCCTATTTAAAAAATGTGTTGATTTTAAATGTTTATTTTTTTTATTTTTTTACCAATTACCTGATTATTATTATTTTTCTATGGCAGCCTGAAAAAGTAGGAAATACATTTTATATTTTATATTATATATATATATATATATATATATTATATATTATATATAGGCCTATATATTAGAAGCTATTCTATTGGATGCTATCCCATACTCTAGCCTATTGGTCTAGACAGCATCTCCTCATCAGTCTACGGATCAGTGTTATTTGACTAGTGCTGGGCTGGCAGAAAGAGAGCTTTGTTCCCCTGCTTCTGTCAGTAGGGATTTAGGCCTTTCACATTCCCTCATGGATGGTCATTGGTCCCTGCCCAGAGACTGGGTTGTGTATCTGTGTGTGTGCTTGACGGTGTTTTTTCCCTGTCTGTGTAGACCTGTTGTCCTCTAGTGGTGTCACGATACCATGTTTAGTGTCTCGATACCAAAACAATACCACGGTAAAAAAGGAATATTAGTCAGTCACAGAATGTCACTCCATCCAGAAACTCAGCTCCTGCTCTGTCCAATCGTTGGGCATCATTTGAGTTCAAAATATCATTACATTTTAAGCGTTTTACTTTTTTTTTTTTTTCAGAGACCGCCTTGTATGCTTTTTAATGAACCAATATTTTACAATCAATTTGACTTTAGTAAAAACATCTTAACTACATAACATAATGTTAATAATATATTTGAATGGTTTAAACTCTTGATAAACTGGGTACATTTTAAGAAAATATTTATGATACACGTGAATGCATATTCAATAAGTGTGTGTGTGTGTGTGAGAATGCGGAGAGTTATTGAGCTTGTTTTCGGCTGATTTCACGGGGCTACAGATGGCAATCTGCTTCTCTTCCGTGTGGTACTTATTTTTATCGTACTGCTCAACAACATTTGCATAGAAGTAGCTTATGTTTATAAAAGTGTGCCCTGTCTCGAACCAGTAATGAAGTCATTTAATGAGCCAAGAGCTGTGAGGCCTGTCGGACCCCTCGCTTCGCTGAGGCAATACATCTTTGCCTGAGGGAGAGACGTAAAGTTTTGAGTGGCAATCGTCTTAGATATTTTTTGCGTTATGTTTTGCATATCACAAACATAAGTAGTAGGGTAGTGAATTGATGTTAGTTTCAGCAGTAAGCATAGAAAGTTAGTGCCTTCAGTATCCAATACCCTTCACTTATTCCACATTGTTGTTAAAGCCTGAATTCAAAATGGATTAAATATATATTTGTTCTCACCCATCTACACACAATACCCCATAATGACAGTGAAAACATGTTTAAATTTTTTTTTTGCACATTTATTGAAAGTGAAGTCAATCAATCAAATGTATTTAAAAAGCCCTTTTTTTACATCAGCTGATGTCACAAGTGCTGTACAGAAACCCAGTCTAAAACCCCAAGCAGCAAGCAATGCAGTTGTAGAATCACGATGGCTAGGAAAAACTCCCTAGAAAGACTGGAACCTTGGAAGTAACCTAGAGAGGAACCGGTCTCTGAGGGGTGGCCAGTCCTCTTCTGGCTGTGCCGGGTGGAGATTATAACAGAACATGGCCAAGATGTTCAAACGTTCATAGATGACCAGCAGGGTCAGATAATAATAATCACAGTGGTTGTAGAGGGTGCAACAGGTCAGCAGTCAACTGAGTAAATGTCAGTTGGCTTTTCATAGCCGATCATTCAGAGTTCGAGACGGCAGGTGCGGTAGAGAGAGTTGAAAACAGCAGGTCTGGGACAGGTAGCACGTCCGGTGAACAGGTCAGGGTTCCATAGACTCAGGCAGAACAGTTGAAACTGGAGCAGCAGCACGACCAGGTGGACCGGGGACAGCAAGGAGTCATCAGGCCAGGTAGTCCTGGGGCATGGTCCTAGGGCTCAGGTCCTCCGAGAGAAGAGGGAGAGAGGGAATTGGACTCCTGCTCACGGCTGGTTGTGACACAGCCTGAAAACAAACCCGGGTCTGTAGTGATGCCTTAACTCCTACTATGTCTTAGACCGCTGCGCCACTCAGAAGGCCTTTATTACGTTCCTTTTTATAATAAAAGAAAAACCTTCCTAGTTCCTGCCGATGAGAAGCATACCCATAACATGATTCAGCCACAACCATTCTTGAAAATATGAAGTTGTACTCAGTGATGTTGTGTTGGATTTGCCCCAAACATAACTCTTTGTATTCAGGATATACATTTCTTTGCCAAATGTTTTGCAGTTTTACTTTAGGGCCTACGTATGTGTTGGAATATTTTTGTATTTTGTACAGGCTTCCTTCTTTTGACTCAATTAGGTTAGTATTATGGGAAATTACAATGTTGATCCATCCTCAGTTTTCTCCTATCACAGCCACTCAATTCTGTAACTGTTTTAAAGTCACCATTGGCCTCATGGTGAAATCCCTGAGTGGTTTCCTTCCTCTCCGGTAACTAAGTTAGGAAGGACGCCTGTATCTTTGTAGGGACTGGGTGTACTGATACACCATCCAAAGTGTAATTAATAACTTCACCATGCTCAACGGGATATTGAATGTCTACTAATAGGTGCCCTTCTTTACGAGGCACTGAAAAACGTCCCTGGTCTTTGTGGTTGAATCTGTGTTTGAAATTCACTGCTCGACTGAGGGACCTTACAATTATCTGTATGTGTGGAGTACAGAGATGAGGTACACTATTACAGTGAGTCCATCTAACTTATGTGACTTGTTAAGCACATTTTTACTCCTGAACTTATTTAGGCTTAACATTACAAATGAATTATAAATAAGTATTCAACCCCTTAACAAAATTCTAAAATATAATTCCACTGACGTTATGGGGTATTGTGTGTAGGCCAGTGACACAAAATATACATTTAACTCCTTTTATATTCAGGCTGTAACACAACAAAATGTGGAACATGTAAAGCGGTGTGCATACTTTCTGAAGGCACTGTAGACCTACAAACCTGTATCTTTTTGTCTGTATGGACCTTGTTTTGCGAACAGTAATTAAGTTTCAATATTTCTTCATGCTGTGTCGCATTATTCAATTGTGTTAACCTCTGTGCAACATGAGTGGTGAGCTAACATGATGCAGTCCAGACTCCCAGGCTAGCAGTGAGTTAGTGGAGCTAACATGATACAGTCCAGACTCCCAGTACAGGCTAGCAGTGAGTTAGTGGAGCTAACATGATGCAGCCCAGACTCCCAGTACAGGCTAGCAGTGAGTTAGTGGAGCTAACATGATGCAGTCCAGACTCCCAGGCTAGCAGTGAGTTAGTGGAGCTAACATGATGCAGTCCAGACTCCCAGGCTAGCAGTGAGTTAGTGGAGCTAACATGATGCAGTCCAGACTCCCAGTACAGGCTAGCAGTGAGTTAGTGGAGCTAACATGATGCAGCCCAGACTCCCAGGCTAGCAGTGAGTTAGTGGAGCTAACATGATGCAGCCCAGACTCCCAGGCTAGCAGTGAGTTAGTGGAGCTAACATGATGCAGCCCAGACTCCCAGGCTAGCAGTGAGTTAGTGGAGCTAACATGATGCAGTCCAGACTCCCAGGCTAGCAGTGAGTTAGTGGAGCTAACATGATGCAGTCCAGACTCCCAGGCTAGCAGTGAGTTAGTGGAGCTAACATGATGCAGTCCAGACTCCCAGGCTAGCAGTGAGTTAGTGGAGCTAACATGATACAGCCCAGACTCTCAGGCTAGCAGTGAGTTAGTGGAGCTAACATGATACAGCCCGGACTCCCAGTACAGGCTAGCAGTGAGTTAGTGGAGCTAACATGATGCAGTCCAGACTCCCAGGCTAGCAGTGAGTTAGTGGAGCTAACATGCTGCAGTCCAGACTCCCAGTACAGGCTAGCAGTGAGTTAGTGGAGCTAACATGATACAGCCCAGACTCTCAGTACAGGCTAGCAGTGAGTTAGTGGAGCTAACATGATGCAGCCCAGACTCTCAGTACAGGCTAGCAGTGAGTTAGTGGAGCTAACATGATGCAGCCCAGACTCCCAGTACAGGCTAGCAGTGAGTTAGTGGAGCTAACATGATGCAGTCCAGACTCCCAGGCTAGCAGTGAGTTAGTGGAGCTAACATGATACAGCCCAGACTCTCAGTACAGGCTAGCAGTGAGTTAGTGGAGCTAACATGATACAGCCCAGACTCTCAGTACAGGCTAGCAGTGAGTTAGTGGAGCTAACATGATGCAGCCCAGACTCTCAGTACAGGCTAGCAGTGAGTTAGTGGAGCTAACATGATGCAGCCCAGACTCCCAGTACAGGCTAGCAGTGGAGCTAGCATGATACAGCCCAGACTCTCAGTACAGGCTAGCAGTGAGTTAGTGGAGCTAACATGATGCAGCCCAGACTCTCAGTACAGGCTAGCAGTGAGTTAGTGGAGCTAACATGATACAGCCCAGACTCTCAGTACAGGCTAGCAGTGAGTTAGTGGAGCTAACATGATACAGCCCAGACTCTCAGTACAGGCTAGCAGTGAGTTAGTGGAGCTAACATGATACAGCCCAGACTCTCAGGCTAGCAGTGCGTTAGTGGAGCTAACATGATACAGCCCAGGCTAGCAGTGAGTTAGTGGAGATAACATGATGCAGCTCAGACTCTCGGTGCAGGCGTAGCATTGGAGCAGGCCAGACTCCCGGTGCAGTGGAGCAGGCATGGTGCAGGCCAGACTCCCAGTGCAGGCTAGCAGTTTCGGTCTACCTTGGGACACTAATGTCTTGTTTTTCTCTGTTAGTCTGTCTCAATCTTTTCTGTCTTTGTATGACCATGCCTGTGTGTTCTGTGTCTCTCCCCAGCAGGAGATTTCCTCTCCCGAGCTGCATGTGTTTGTCTATAGTTTCTATATTGTCAATACCAGTCGGTCTCACTCTGCCCTGTGTCTTCTCCTCCTCTCAGTGGAGGACCAGAAGGAGGTGCTGTCTCCAGTGAACCCTGAGCTGCGACACAAGGAAGTGCAGATGAACTTCTTCAATCAGTTGACCTCTGTGTTCAACCCTGACCTCACCGTGCTGGCCTCTCCCTCAGGACGCACACAGGTCAGTGTAATGGGATTAGCGGAATGTGAACTGTGCAGTAGGGATCGGGAGGAGCGGAATAGGGACTGTGCTTTGGGGAGGAATGGGGACTGGGGATCGGGAGGAGAGGAATGGGGACTGTGCGGTGGGGATCGGGAGGAGCGGAATGGGGACTGTAGGGTGGGGATCGGGAGGAGCGGAATGGGGACTGTGGGGAACTGGAGGAGCGGAATGGGGACTGTGGGGAATGGGGACTGTGCGGTGGGGATCGGGGGACTGTGGAATGGGGACTGTGGGGTGGGGAACGGAGGAGCGGGGAACGGAGGAGCGGGGAACGGGGGAACGGAGGAGCGGGGAACGGAGGAGCGGGGACTGTGGGGAGCGGAATGGGGACTGTGGGGAACGGGAGGAGCGAAATGGGGACTGTGGGGAACGGGAGGAGCGAAATGGGGACTGTGGGGAACGGGAGGAGCGGAATGGGGACTGTGGGGAACGGGAGGAGCGGAATGGGGACTGTGGGGAACGGGAGGAGCGGAATGGGGACTGTGGGGTGGGGATCGGGAGGAGCGGAATGGGGACTGGGGAACTGGAGGAGCGGAATGGGGACTGTGGGGACTGTGCGGTGGGGATCGGGGGGAGCGGAATGGGGACTGTGGGGTGGGGAACGGGGGGAGTGGAAAGGGGTGTTGGGTGGTCCTTTGCATGGGGTGATGTACGTTTCCTTCAATCAGTCTTCCAGATAGATGACACAGGAACCTTGGTATTAAACTCTTTAGTAATAAAATGCAATTGCAGACAGATTCAAATCCAGAGTACCTCAGTAGTCTATCGTAACGATCTGTGTGACGAAACAGGAGACAACACTCTTTATACAATCATATCTTAACACCGTTGCATTGGATTACATACAAAATATCTAAGAAGATGAGAAATACATGACTGTGGTTTCTCTCTACTATCTCGACCTTGAGGCTGTGTGACTATCAATAGGAGCTGTAGATCTCAGCCTGAGAACTAAAGAGGTACATCTACACTACCCAGTTTTTTTCCCCATCATTGTGCATTGCAAGCATACAAAGGTTATCATTACATTTACATTTAAGTCATTTAGCAGACGCTCTTATCCAGAGCGACTTACAAATTGGTGCTTTCACCTTAAGACATCCAGTGGAACAGCCACTTTACAATAGTGCATCTAGGTCTTTTAAGGGGGGAGAAGGATTACTTTATCCTATCCTAGGTATTCCTTAAAGAGGTGGGGTTTCAGGTGTCTCCGGAAGGTGGTGATTGACTCCGCTGTCCTGGCGTCGTGAGGGAGTTTGTTCCACCATTGGGGGGCCAGAGCAGCGAACAGTTTTGACTGGGCTGAGCGGGAACTGTACTTCCTCAGTGGTAGGGAGGCGAGCAGGCCAGAGGTGGATGAACGCAGTGCCCTTGTTTGGGTGTAGGGCCTGATCAGAGCCTGGAGGTACTGAGGTGCCGTTCCCCTCACAGCTCCGTAGGCAAGCACCATGGTCTTGTAGCGGATGCGAGCTTCAACTGGAAGCCAGTGGAGAGAGCGGAGGAGCGGGGTGACGTGAGAGAACTTGGGAAGGTTGAACACCAGACGGGCTGCGGCGTTCTGGATGAGTTGTAGGGGTTTAATGGCACAGGCAGGGAGCCCAGCCAACAGCGAGTTGCAGTAATCCAGACGGGAGATGACAAGTGCCTGGATTAGGACCTGCGCCGCTTCCTGTGTGAGGCAGGGTCGTACTCTGCGGATGTTGTAGAGCATGAACCTACAGGAACGGGCCACCGCCTTGATGTTATTTGAGAACGACAGGGTGTTGTCCAGGATCACGCCAAGGTTCTTAGCGCTCTGGGACGAGGACACAATGGAGTTGTCAACCGTGATGGCGAGATCATGGAACGGGCAGTCCTTCCCCGGGAGGAAGAGCAGCTCCGTCTTGCCGAGGTTCAGCTTGAGGTGATGATCCGTCATCCACACTGATATGTCTGCCAGACATGCAGAGATGCGATTCGCCACCTGGTCGTCAGAAGGGGGAAAGGAGAAGATTAATTGTGTGTCGTCTGCATAGCAATGATAGGAGAGACCATGTGAGGTTATGACAGAGCCAAGTGACTTGGTGTATAGCGAGAATAGGAGAGGGCCTAGAACAGAGCCCTGGGGGACACCAGTGGTTATCACACACATATTATACAGTAATCATGGCATTGGTGTAGCCCCACACGTGCCGCCCTGGGTAACCACCAACTAGGGGCTGTGCAGTGGAACGGGAAGGGCAGAATAGGGACTGTGGAACGGGGAGAGCGGGATGGGGACTGTGGAACGGGGAGAGCTGGATGGGGACTGGAACGGGGAGAGCGGGATGGGGACTGGAACGGGGAGAGCGGGATGGGCAGAATAGGGACTGTGGAACGGGGAGATCCGGATGGGGACTGGAACGGGGAGAGCCGGATGGGGACTGGAACGGGGAGAGCGGAATAGGGACTGGAACGGGGAGAGCGGGACGGGGACTGGAACGGGAGAGCGGGACGGGGACTGTGGAACGGGGAGAGCGGGACGGGGACTGTGGAACGGGGAGAGCGGGACGGGGACTGTGGAACGGGAGAGCGGGAGGGGACTGGGACGGGACTGTGGAACGGGGAGAGAGCGGGACGGGGACTGTGGAACGGGAGAGCGGGACGGGGACTGTGGAACGGGGAGAGCGGGACGGGGGACTGTGGAACGGGAGAGCGGGGCGGGGACTGTGGAACGGGAGAGCGGGACGGGGACTGTGGAACGGGAGAGCCGGACGGGACTGGAACGGGAGAGCCGGACGGGGACTGGAACGGGAGAGCGGGACGGGGACTGCGGAACGGGAGAGCGGGACGGGGACTGCGGAACGGGAGAGCGGGACGGGGACTGCGGGACGGGGGACTGTGGAACGGGGGAGAGCGGGACGGGGACTGTGGAACGGGAGAGCGGGACGGGGACTGTGGAACGGGAGAGCGGGACGGGGACTGTGGAACGGGGAGAGCGGGACGGGGAGAGTGGAACGGGGACTGTAACGGGGAGAGCGGAACGGGGACTGTAACGGGGAGAGCGGGACGGGGACTGGAACGGGAGGGGCGGGACGGGGACTGTGGAACGGGAAGGGCGGAATAGGGACTGGAACGGGAAGGGCGGAATGGGGACTGGAATGGGGAGAGCGGGATGGGGACTGCGGAACGGGCGATGGGGACTGCGGAACGGGGACTGTGGAACGGGAGAGCGGGGCGGGGACTGTGGAACGGGGAGAGCCGAACGGGGACTGGAACGGGGAGAGCCGGACGGGGACTGGAACGGGGAGAGCCGGATGGGGACTGCGGAACGGGGAGAGGGGGATGGGGACTGCGGAACGGGGAGAGGGGGATGGGGACTGCGGAACGGGGAGAGGGGGGATGGGGACTGCGGAACGGGAGAGGGGGGATGGGGACTGTGGAACGGATGGGGACTGTGGAATGGGGAGAGGGGGATGGGGAATGGGGAGAGGGGGATGGGGAGAGGGGGATGGGGACTGGAATGGGGAGAGGGGGACTGCGGAACGGGGAGAGGGGGATGGGGACTGCAGAACGGGGAGAGGGGGATGGGGACTGCGGAACGGGGAGAGGGGGATGGGGACTGCGCAGTCCCTATCCATTTGAAGGGATAGTTACTTAAGTTGTATCTTATTTTTATTTATTTTATTTAACCTTTGTTTTTACTCCCCAAGGGGTCGTTTCATGTCAATTGTATCAAGTATCTGTATCTTCACTTCTAAAACACCAATTTTCTATTTCTTTCTTTCTTATTCAGTCTGATTTACAGTGTTTGTTTTGATGTGCTGTTTGTTTAGGCGGAGAGTGAGAGTGAGGACCAGGCGACGACAGACCAGACCTTCCAGGCCAAAATGAAGAATGCCTTTGTGTCCCAGAACGTGTCCAGTCTCCAGGAATTAGGCGGGTCGGAGAAGTTGCTGCGTGTCTGCCTCAACCTCCCTTACTTCCTGCGCTATATCAACCGGTTCCAGGACGCAGTCTCGGCCAACTCCTTCTTCATCATGCCCGCCACCGTCGGAGACGCAACTGCTGTCCGCAACGGGTAGGTTTGTGGGAATTTTTTTGGGAGGGGGTGCTTTTAGAATTTTTTTCAACAAACCAATTTGTCTCACCTGACGGGTTTCTCTGGTCCTCCAGCATACTGCCCCTCTCTATAAGCAGGCCTGGGCAATTCCAGTCCTCGGGGGGCCTGATTTAGTGTGTGTGTGTGTGTCCCCCCCCCCCACACACACACACACACACACACACACACACACACAAAACCAATTTGTCTCACCTGACAGGTTTCTCTGGTCCTCCAGCATACTGCCCCTCTCTATAAGCAGGCCTGGGCAATTCCAGTCCTCGGGGGGGCCTGATTTAGTGTCTCCCCCATTTTGAGCAAACACACCTGTTTGCATTTTAAACTGAAGATCATGATTAGTTGATTATTGGAGTCAGGTGTGTGAGCTGGGGCATAAGTATGACACCAATCAGGGTCGTCCCCCCCCCCCCCCCCAAGGTTATATATAGCGTGCTCTGTTGCTCTCGCGCCCTGTTTTTTTACACCCTACCCATGTTTACCGCAGTGTTTTTTTCCCCCCTGTGTCTCTGACATTTGTGTGTGTGTGTGTGTGACCTCTGACCTTGTCAGGTTCCACTCCCTGGTGATAGATGTGGCCATGGCCCGGGACACCTTGTCCTTGCCTGTCCTGGAGCCCCTGACTCCTGGGAGACTTCTGGACATGACTGTGTTGGCACTCAGCTGCCTCTACGCAGGTACGCTATTATGGGTTCATGTTGGGTTTCAACTCTGCTTTGGTTATATATATATATAAGTAGTGTACTTGATAGTGCTGAGCGGTTTTAGTACCTTTTTTTTTTTTTAGGTCTTTTCGGGTTATATTATAAACAGATTATCACTGATTTCCATGATTTTATTATATATATATTTTTAACATTAAATTCATTATGTGGGTTGGATGCTGTGACAACACAGAATAAAACCGTTAGTACGAGCCCCATGATGATGGTAGAGACTGCCCATTCCTGCTCATCACATATTAACCACCATTTATTCACTTTACATTTCAGTGGTTTTGTATATTATATTAGTTTATTTTGATGACTTTATTATTGCATTCCAAATCATCATCTCATATCTCTAGAGCTGCTGTCTGTTGTCTGACCGGAAATCACTGTTTCAGAGTAAACAGCTGTGAATACCAATGACTGCTCAACTTATCAATCACTTAATATGTGCTTCTCAGTCGATAATGAATCTATATATAATATGTTTCCCAGTCGATAATGAATCTATATAACATGTGCTTCTCAGTCGATAATGAATCTATATAACATGTGCTTCTCAGTCGATAATGAATCTATATAATGTATTCTTCTCAGTCGATAATGAATCTATATAACATGTGCTTCTCAGTCGATAATGAATCTATATATAATATGTTTCCCAGTCGATAATGAATCTATATAACATGTGCTTCTCAGTCGATAATGAATCTATATAACATGTGCTTCTCAGTCGATAATGAATCTATATAATGTATTCTTCTCAGTCGATAATGAATCTATATAACATGTGCTTCTCAGTCGATAATGAATCTATATAACATGTGCTTCTCAGTCGATAATGAATCTATGTAACATGTGCTTCTCAGTCGATAATGAATCTATATATAATATGTTTCCCAGTCGATAATGAATCTATATAACATGTGCTTCTCAGTCGATAATGAATCTATATATAATATGTTTCCCAGTCGATAATGAATCTATATAACATGTGCTTCTCAGTCAATAATGAATCTATATAACGTGCTTCTCAGTCGATAATGAATCTATATAACATGTGCTTCTCAGTCGATAGTGAATCTATATAACATGTGCTTCTCAGTCAGTCAATAATGAATCTATATAACATGTGCTTCTCAGTCAGTCAATAGTGAATCTATATAACATGTGCTTCTCAGGCAGTCAATAGTGAATCTATATAACATGTGCTTCTCAGTCAATAATGAATCTATATAACATGTGCTTCTCAGTCAGTCAATAGTGAATCTATATAACATGTGCTTCTCAGTCAATAATGAATCTATATAACATGTGCTTCTCAGTCAATAGTGAATCTATATAACA
Source organism: Oncorhynchus nerka (assembly GCF_034236695.1). Taxonomy (NCBI): domain Eukaryota; kingdom Metazoa; phylum Chordata; class Actinopteri; order Salmoniformes; family Salmonidae; genus Oncorhynchus; species Oncorhynchus nerka. The sequence continues at coordinate 89,923,451 of NC_088402.1, read as the reverse complement.
TGTGCTTCTCAGTCAGTCAATAGTGAATCTATATAACATGTGCTTCTCAGGCAGTCAATAGTGAATCTATATAACATGTGCTTCTCAGTCAGTCAATAGTGAATCTATATAACATGTGCTTCTCGTCTCCTCCAGGTGTGAGCGTTGCCACGTGCATGGCCATCCTGCAGGTGGGCAGCGGCCTGCAGCTTCGCACAGCCTCCACCAGCTCCAAAGAAGAGGACTATGAAAATGACGCTGCTACCATCGTACAGAAATGTGTAAGTATATACATGAGTGTTTTATATAAAACATTCAATTAAGAACACTTTTTTTTGTTTTGCTGCCCTCAGAACAGCCTTCATTTATCAGGGCGTGGACTCTTGTGGACTCCACAAGGTGTCTAAAGCGTTCCACAGGGACGCTGGCCTCATGTGGACTCCACAAGGTGTCGAAAGTGTTCCACAGGGACGCTGGCCTCGTGTGGACTCCACGAGGTGTCGAAAGCGTTCCACAGGGATGCTGGCCTCATCTGGACTCTACAAGGTGTCGAAAGTGTTCCACAGGGATGCTGGCCTCATGTGGACTCCACAAGGTGTCTAAAGCGTTCCACAGGGATGCTGGCCTCATGTGGACTCCACAAGGTGTCGAAAGCTTTCCACAGGGACGCTGGCCTCATCTGGACTCTACAAGGTGTCGAAAGTGTTCCACAGGGACGCTGGCCTCGTGTGGACTCCACAAGGTGTCGAAAGCTTTCCACAGGGACGCTGGCCTCATCTGGACTCCACAAGGTGTCGAAAGTGTTCCACAGGGACGCTGGCCTCATCTGGACTCCACGAGGTGTCGAAAGCGTTCCACAGGGATGCTGGCCTCATCTGGACTCCACAAGGTGTTGAAAGCTTTCCACAGGGACGCTGGCCTCAGGTGGACTCTTATTTGGATGTCCTTTGGGTGGTGGGCCGTTCTTGATCCAAACGGGAAACTGTTGAGCGTGAAAAACCCAGCAGCGTTGCAGTTCTTGACACAAACTGGTGCGCCTGGCACCTACTACCACACCCCGTTCAAAGGCACTTTTTAATGTTTTGTCTTGCCCATTCACCCTCTGAATGGATATTTAGTCTTGCCCGTTCACCCTCTGAATGGATATTTAGTCTTGCCCGTTCACCCTCTGAATGGATATTTAGTCTTGCCCATTCACCCTCTGAATGGATATTTAGTCTTGCCCATTCACCCTCTGAATGGATATTTAGTCTTGCCCATTCACCCTCCGAATGGATATTTAGTCTTGCCCATTCACCCTCCGAATGGATATTTAGTCTTGCCCATTCACCCTCCGAATGGATATTTAGTCTTGCCCATTCACCCTCTGAATGGATATTTAGTCTTGCCCATTCACCCTCTGAATGGATATTTAGTCTTGCCCATTCACCCTCCGAATGGATATTTAGTCTTGCCCATTCACCCTCCGAATGGATATTTAGTCTTGCCCGTTCACCCTCCGAATGGATATTTAGTCTTGCCCGTTCACCCTCCGAATGGATATTTAGTCTTGCCCGTTCACCCTCTGAATGGATATTTAGTCTTGCCCGTTCACCCTCTGAATGGATATTTAGTCTTGCCCATTCACCCTCTGAATGGATATTTAGTCTTGCCCGTTCACCCTCTGAATGGATATTTAGTCTTGCCCATTCACCCTCTGAATGGATATTTAGTCTTGCCCGTTCACCCTCTGAATGGATATTTAGTCTTGCCCGTTCACCCTCTGAATGGATATTTAGTCTTGCCCATTCACCCTCCGAATGGATATTTAGTCTTGCCCATTCACCCTCCGAATGGATATTTAGTCTTGCCCATTCACCCTCTGAATGGATATTTAGTCTTGCCCATTCACCCTCTGAATGGATATTTAGTCTTGCCCATTCACCCTCTGAATGGATATTTAGTCTTGCCCATTCACCCTCTGAATGGATATTTAGTCTTGCCCATTCACCCTCTGAATGGCACACGTACACAATCCATGTCTCAATTGTCTCAAGGCTTAAAAATCCTTCTTTAACCTTCATCTACACTGATTTTGAAGTGGATTTAAGAGGTGACTTCAATAAGGGATCATATCTCTCACCTGAATTCACCTGGTCGGTCTATGACATGGAAAGAGCAGGTGTTAATGTTTTGTAAACTCAGTGTGTAATTTTAAACCCCCCCCCCCCCCCCAAAACAAATAAAAAATAATCCCCTACTTTTAATAAATAGGATATTAGGAAACACATTCTTGTCTTCTGATTTGAGTTAATTTCTTATGGTTTTAATGTGTGTTTTTCCAAACAGCTGGACATCTACGAAATGATCGGCCAGGCCATCAGCAGCTCCCGCAGAGCTGGAGGAGAGCATTACCAGAACTTCCAGCTGCTGGGCGCGTGGTGTCTGCTGAACAGCCTCTACCTGATCCTCAACCTGAGTCCCACGACCCTGGCTGACAAGGGCAAGGAGAAGGACCCTCTGGCCGCGCTCAGGGTCCGAGACATAGCCGCCCGCACCAAGGACGGAGCAGGCTCCCCTAAACTGGGCCCGGCCAAAGGGTGGGTAGCTCTCTGGTGGTTAGAAACGATTTAGATATGTGCTGTTAAGAATGTAACGGTTATGAAAGTTGTATTGTCAGCTTTGTTTTGTATTTAAACGCGGCTTTAAACGTGTACACGACACTGCAACAACATTTCCCCTTGGGGACAATAAAGTCAGTCAGTAAGTGGTTAAATGGTAAGATTGCATACAGCAATCTCCATGAAACTCAAATTAATTGCTAACTAAAGATCCTAATTTAAACTGTTTACATTTACAAGCAATATTGAACTATTTGAGAATATATTTTTCATTTTCAAACTTTGGATCTGAAAGTATCAAAGAAAGACTGATTTAAAACAATAATTGTAAAAAACCTGTTTGCGGTTTCATTGAGACTCTCTGTTGTCTTGTCTCAGACATCAAGGCTTTGGTGTCCTGTCTGTGATCCTGGCGAACCACTCCATCAAACTGCTCACCTCCCTTTTCCAAGACCTGCAGGTGGAGGCTCTGCACCGGGTCAGTGCAGTAAGTAACAACCCCCCCCCCCACCAGCACCACAATGTTTAAATAGTCCCAAAACGTCTACAATTGTGACATGTACATAAGCGCTTCTTATCAAACCGGGACACAAACATTTCAAAAGTATGTTCTCAGGCTAACACCCAAATATACCCCTGATAGATTAATGATTTATGTAAAGATATGATTTATCAGTAGCAATCCAGCCCACACATATATATGGATCAATCACTATTTTCATAATTTATGATGATTCTTATGTTCGAGACCCAGTGAAACTCCAGCCCTCTTTCTCTCCCCCCATTATTTCTCTCTCCCTCCCCTTTGTCTGCATCTCCCTCTGCCCCCTCCCTCTCTCCCTCTGCTTCCCTCTGCCCCCCCTCCCTCTCTTCTCTCCGCTCCCCCTCTCTCTCTCTCCGCTCCCCCTCCCTCTCTTCTCTCCGATCCCCTCCCTCTTCTCTCCCCCTCCTCTCTCCCTCTCTTCTCTCCGATCCCCTCCCTCTCTTCTCTCCGATCCCCCTCCCTCTCTTCTCTCCGATCCCCCTCCCTCTCTTCCCTCCGATCCCCCTCCCTCTCTTCTCTCCGATCCCCTCCCTCCCTTCTTCTCTCGATCCCCCTCTCTCTTCTCTCCCCCCCTCCTCTCTTCTCTCCGATCCCCTCCTTCTCTTCTCTCCGCCCCCCTCTCTTTCTTCTCTTCTCTCCGCCCCCCTCTCTTCTCTCTCCCCCCTCTTCTCTTCTCTCCGCCCCCCTCTTCTCTTCTCTCCGCCCCCCTCTTCTCTTCTCTCCGCCCCCTCTCTCTCTCTCCCCCCCTCTTCTCTTCTCTCCGCCCCCCTCTTCTCTTCTCTCTCTCTCTCCGCCCCTCTCTTCTCTTCTCTCTCTCTTCTCTTCTCTCCGCCCCCTCTTCTCTTCCTCCGCTCCCCTCCTTCTCTTCTCTCCGCTCCTCTCCGCTCCCCCTCCTCTCTCTCTCTCCGCTCCCCCTCCTCTCTTCTCTCCCCTCCCCCTTCTCTTCTCTCCGCCCCCTCCTCTCTTCTCTCCGCCCCCTCTTCTCTTCTCTCCTTCTTTCCCTTCTCTTCTCTCCGCCCCCCCTCTTCTCTTCTCTCCGCCCCGCCCCTCTTTCTTCCTCTCTTCTCTCTCCCCTTTCTCTTCTCTCTCTCCCCCCTCTTCTCTCTTCTCTCCGCCCCCTCTCTTCTCTCCCACCCCCTCTCTTCTCTCCACCCCCTTCTCTCTCTTCTCTCCCCAGGGTTGGGCAAGTGACGGTCCCCCAGCAGAACTCAACATCATGGCGCAGAACACCTCCACCCAGAGGGTTCAGAGACTCCTGGACTCTGTTCCCCTTACCAACCTGCTGTTCAACCTTCTGTCCACCTCTTACAAGAAGGTACTAAACTGTTTATAACTTTTTTTAATATGTGTATATATATACAAAAACATACTAAACAAAAACAGAAACCATACGTGCAAAAAGCTTATTTCTCTCATTTTGTGCGCAATTGTTTTATTTTTACGTCCCTGTTAGTGAACATTTCTCCTTTGCCAAGATAATCCATCCACCTGACAGGTGTGGCATATCAAGAAGCTGATTAAACAATAGGACCATTACACAGGTGCACCTTGTGCTGGGGACAATGGAAAAAGGGCCACTCTTAAAAATGTGCAGTTGTGTCACACAAGATTCAACCCCACAGACACGTGCTGAAGGCTGCAGCACCAAACCAGCCAGGCCACACCGACAGTTTATATATATATATTTTTTTACTACGGTTTTACCACACTGTGGTCATCATGTGGTTTTACCACACTGTGGTCATCATGTGGTTTTACCACACTGTGGTCACCATGTGGTTTTACCACACTGTGGTCACCATGTGGTTTTACCACACTGTGGTCACCGTGTGGTTTTACCACACTGTGGTCACCATGTGGTTTTACCACACTGTGGTCACCATGTGGTTTTACCACACTGTGGTCACCATGTGGTTTTACCACACTGTGGTCACCATGTGGTTTTACCACACTGTGGTCACCGTGTGGTTTTACCACACTGTGGTCACCATGTGGTTTTACCACGCTGTGGTCACCATGTGGTTTTACCACGCTGTGGTCACCGTGTGGTCACCGTGCGTGTGGTCACCGTGTGGTCACCATGTCTACTGCTCCTCCAGTAAATGATGATTTCAATCAGCCGCTCAGTCCTCATGTTCTATCTCTGCTTCTAATACAAAAAGCATTGAAAGCTTTGAAAAACGCTGTGCCTGGCATGCTGATAATGCCTGCGTTTGACGTGTCTCCTCCCCCCCCAGGCCTGTGTCCTGCAGCGTCAGAGGAAAGGCTCGGTTAGCAGTGATGCCAGTGCCTCGACAGACTCCAACACCTACTATGAAGATGACTTCAGCAGCACAGAGGAAGACAGCAGTCAAGGTACTGCCCCCTATCCCTTCCCCTCATCTCTGTTTCTCTCTCTCTCTCTCTCTCTCTCTCTGTTTCTCTCTCTGTTTCTGTCTCTCTCTCCCCCCCCCTCCACGTCATAAAGAACAGCATCACTTCTCATCTCCTGTCACGAGGGCTGAGAGCTTCCAAGTCATTATTATAATATTTGTAAAACCCTTGATGCCAACCACATATACACAAATCAGAGATAAAAAAAATGTACTTTAAGATATTAGACAGAGTAGATGAAAGTAGTCTGTGTACCAGATCTGATAACCTTTATGAAGTGTAATGTTCCTGTGTGTGTGTGTGTGTGTGTGTGTGTATGCCTTCTGAAAGCTGTGTGTTTGTTTTTAACCTGTGTATCTGGGCTAGCGTCAGAGTCAGGCCTGAGAAGAGTGAAGAATGTGTTCAGGCAGTTCTTGTGCGTTGCGGGACTCTGTAAAATCACCACAGGGGGAAATAGCAGCCGCAGCAACAGAGGTTAGACGGCAGTGGAGGTCGGTGTCACTTTAAATCGGAGGAGGATGGGCTCATTTTGTAATGGAATAAATGGAACGTTAAATCCAACGCATTACAGTGACCACGTCCTTCGGTTTTTAAAGTGACACCAACCTCCGCTGGTCAGAAGTCAGATGTATGACAACTGAGACAGAATCTCACACACACAACTTGTAATGCAATAAATCAGAGATAAACATGTACTTTAAGATATTAGACAGAGTAGATGAAAGTGGTCTGTGCACCAGATCTGATCCACAGGCATTAGTAGTGTATGTGAGTATATACAGTTGATGTCTGAAGTTTATATACTCCTTAGCCAAATACATTTAAACTCAGTTTTTCACAATTCCTGACATTTAATCCGAGTTAAAAAAAAAATCCCTCTCTCATTAAGTAAGTTAGGATCACCACTTTATTTTAAGAATGTAAAATGTCAACTAATTCTTTCTACTATTACTCTATTTCAGCTTTAATTTCTTTCATCACACGCCCAGTGGGTAAGAAGTTTACATACACTTAATTAGTATTTGGTAGCATTGCCTTTAAGTTGTTTCACTTGGGTCAAATGTCCCACAATAAGTTGGGTGTATTTTGGCCCATTCCTTTTGACAGAGCTGGTGTAACCGAGTCAGGTTTGTAGGCCTCCTTGCTCCACACGCTTTTTCAGTTCTGCCCAAATTTTCTATAGTATTGAGGTTAGGTCTTTGTGATGGCCACTCCAATACCTTGACTTTGTTGTCCTTAAGCCATTTTGCCACAACTTTAGAAATATGCTTGGAGTCATTGTCCATTTGGAAGACATTTGTGACCAAGCTTTAACTTCCTGACTGATGTCTTGAGATGTTGCTTCAATATATCCACATAATTTTCCTCCTCATGATTCCATCTATTTTGTGAAGTGCACCAGTCCCTCATGCAGCAAAGCGCCCCCACAACATGATGCTACCACCCCGTGCTTCACGGTTGGGATGGTGTTCTTCGGCTTGCAAGCCTCCCCCTTTTTCCTCCAAACATAACGATGGTCATTATGGCCAAACAGTTCTATTTTTGTTTCATCAGACCAGAGGACATTTCTCCAAAAAGTACAATCTTTGTCCCCATGTGCAGTTGCAAACCGTTGTCTGGCTTTTTTATGATGGTTTTGGAGTAGTGGCTTCTTCCTTGCTGAGCGGCCTTTCAGGTTATGTCGATATAGGACTCGTTTTACTGTGGATAAAGATACTTTTCTACCTGTTTCCTCCAGCATCTTCACAAGGTCCTTTGCTATTGTTCTGGGATTGATTTGCACTTTTCGCACCCCAGTACGTTCATGTCTAGGAGACAGAACGCGTCTCCTTCCTGAGCGGTATAACGGTTGCGTGGTCCCATGGTGTTTATACTTGCGTACTATTGTTTGTACAGATGAACGTGGTACCTTCAGGCATTTGGAAATTGCTCCCAAGGATGAACCAGACTTGTGGAGGTCTACAATATTTTATCTGAGGTCTTGGCTGATTTCTTTTGATTTTCCCATGATGTCAAGCAAAGAGGCACTGAGTTTGAAGGTAGGCCTTGAAGTACATCCACATGTACACCTCCAATTGATCAAATGATGTCAATTAGCCTATCAGAAGCTTCTAAAGCCATGACATCATTTTCTGGACTTTCCCAAGCTGTTTAAGGGCACAGTCAACTTAGAGTATGTACACTTCTGACCCACTGGAATTGTGATAAATTGAATTATAAGTGAAATAATCTGTCTGTAAACAATTGTTGGAAAAATGACTTGTGTCATGCACCAAGTAGATGTCCTAACCGACTGGCCAAAACTATAGTTTGTTAACAAGAAATGTGTGGAGTGGTTGAAAAATGAATTTTAATGACTCCAACCTAAGTGAATGTAAACTTCCGACTTCAAATATATATATATATATATATATATATCCTTATTATAAAGCATGCCATGTAGCAGACACTTATATCATAAACAACTTACAGTCCAGTGAGTGCAGACATTTTTTTTGTGTATGTGGCCTCAGCGGAAATCAAACACACGACCTTGGTGTTACTAGAGCCATGCTCTTACCAATTGAGCTACCTCACAGGACCGTCTCCACCCACTATAGCAGTGTTATACTCTTACCAACTGAGCCACCGTCTCCACCCACTATAGCAGTGTTTATATTATACTCTTACCAACTGAGCCACCATCTCCACCCACTATAGCAGTGTTATATTATACTCTTACCAACTGAGCCACCGTCTCCACCCACTATAGCAGTGTTTATATTATACTCTTACCAACTGAGCCACCGTCTCCACCCACTATAGCAGTGTTATATTATACTCTTACCAACTGAGCCACCATCTCCACCCACTATAGAAGTGTTTATATTTCAGCAGCAGAGAGAAGACAGAGGACAGCAAGAACAGCTAATGTTTCAGGTCAGCAGCTAGCTTTCTGTCCCTTAGGTCACACCGTAGTTTACACCTCGCAGTCAATGGTTAATTTGCTTACTTTATTGTATGAACCACAATAAAGTTCGATTTTTGGACTGGGGCGCCACCACCCAGGCTGAGTAGAGGCAGTAGCATCAGAGTCCTAGAAATACAGACTTCCCGAGAGAGATGGAGAATTTTGACGGGTTCTATGTTGGCATCAAAAGTTCCGAGACAATAGTTGGAACACAAATTAGATTGCCCTGAAAGTTTTGTTGCCTACACAATCTCTGTATTTCTTAGTCTCTGAGTAGAGCCGAATGTAAGCCTCACATAATCCAATATCCTAAATATGCCATAAAATACTTTTATCATACCCCTTTTTGATGCATGCTATTATATGCATTTTTAATCTCAGCTTCAGTTGATGAGTAGTTTACTTGCGATCACTTGTCGTGGCATGTGTGACAGCAGGCCAATTGCACCAAAGGTTTTTTTTGCCATCGTTCTGACCTTGTGAATGGTTATGGCAGTGTGATGAAGGTTAAATGTAACTCTATGGTGGCTAAATGTAGCCTGGTGTTACGAGACTATTGTTATGATGGCTAAGTGTACTGTTATCAATGCTAAATGGCTGCGTTTACACAGGCTGTCCAATCACAGCAGGTCTTTTTCAGCGATTTAAAAAAAATAAATTATATGATTAGTCAAAAGAACAATTAGTGAAAATAAATATCAGAATCGGGCTGCCTGAGTAAACACAGCCAATGTAGTCTTATGAAGTCTACATTTTGCCTGCTGTTATGAAGGCTAAATGTTGTCTTGCAAAGACTAATGTAGTGTTATGAAGGCCTAATGTAGTGTTATGAAGGCCTAATGTAGTGTTATGAAGGCCTAATGTAGTGTTATGAAGGCTAAATGTTGTCTTGCAAAGACTAATGTAGTGTTATGAAGGCCTAATGTAGTGTTATGAAGGCCTAATGTAGTGTTATGAAGGCCTAATGTAGTGTTATGAAGGCCTAATGAAGGCCTAATGTAGTGTTATGAAGGCCTAATGTAGTGTTATGAAGGCCTAATGTAGTGTTATGAAGGCCTAATGTAGTGTTACGAAGGCCTAATGTAGTGTTACGAAGGCCTAATGTAGTGTTATGAAGGCCTAATGAAGGCCTAATGTAGTGTTATGAAGGCCTAATGTAGTGTTATGAAGGCCTAATGTAGTGTTACGAAGGCCTAATGTAGTGTTACGAAGGCCTAATGTAGTGTTACGAAGGCCTAATGTAGTGCGTTACGAAGGCCTAATGTAGTGCGTTACGAAGGCCTAATGTAGTGCGTTACGAAGGCCTAATGTAGTGCGTTACGAAGGCCTAATGTAGTGCGTTACGAAGGCCTAATGTAGTGCGTTACGAAGGCCTAATGTAGTGCGTTACGAAGGCCTAATGTAGTGCGTTACGAAGGCCTAATGTAGTGCGTTACGAAGGCCTAATGTAGTGCGTTAAGCACTGCAAAAAAATAATGTAAATCTTACCTCGATTGTTATATGGTATTGAGATGAAGTTACAGTGGCTTGTTCCGAGTTGATTTTGCGCACCCAGAAAACATCTCGTTTTAAGATATTCTGACTTGTTCCGAGTTGATTTTGCGCACCCAGAAAACATCTCGTTTTAAGATATTCTGACTTGTTCCGATTGATTTTGCGACCCAGAAAACATCTCGTTTTAAGATATTCTGACTTGTTCCGAGTTGATTTTGCGCACCCAGAAAACATCTCGTTTTAAGATATTCTGACTTGTTCCGAGTTGATTTTGCGCACCCAGAAAACATCTCGTTTTAAGATATTCTGACTTGTTCCGAGTTGATTTTGCACACCCAGAAAACATCTCGTTTTAAGATATTCTGACTTGTTCCGAGTTGATTTTGCGCACCCAGAAAACATCTCGTTTTAAGATATTCTGACTTGTTTCGAGCCTTTAAAAAAAAAAAAGTTAAAGCGTTATCTGCCAGTCCACTAAGATAATTTGCTTAAGATCAAATGTCTTTAAAATAAGATTTTCTTATCCCCAATTTGTATCAATTCTTCAAAAATAAAAAAAAGTTTTAAGTAAGCAGAATGATTAGCCATGGCGCTAAGATAATTTACCTTAGTAGAACATCAAGTCAATACATTCTAATGGTAAGAGATTTCTAGGTAAGATAAACGTTTTTTTTTTTTTTTTTTGCTGTGTGACGGCTAAATGTCGTGTTTCAAATACTAATTTAATGCAACGTTACGAAGGCTAAACGAGAGAGAGAGCTGACTTAGGACATGACTATAGAGGCCGTAGGATGATGGCAGTGCTTTGTATAGACGGCATGTTAGAACTGAACCCTGAGACATGGCCGTCTGTGTGTAACCTCGTGTCCTACCCGTCCTGGTCCAGATGACGACAGCGAGCCCATCTTGGGCCTGTGGTTCGAGGAGACCATCTCGCCAACTAAAGACAAGGTGGCTCCCCCACCACCTCCCCCACCCCCGCCCCTGGAGACCTCTCCCAGACTGAAGAGCCCTTCCAAGCAGAACGCAGGAGAGAACGGGAACATCCTGGCCGGGCGCAAGGACCCCGAACTGGTGAGGCCTTAGGGTTGTTAGGAAACACAACATGGACTTGAAAATGTAATCTATAGTAACAGGCATGTGGTCTGATTTCTGTACACTTCTCCCAATGTGTCCAGTAGTCTGTCGTTTTGAACCCTGAACAAGGCAGTTTAACCCCACTGTTCCTAGGCCGTCATTGAACATTTAGAATTTGTTCTTAAGCTGACTTGCCTAGTTTAAGTAAAGGTAAAATAAATAGTTTGAAAAAAGAAAAGGGCTGGTGGAAGGAATACATTGGAACCTCCCCTCCAGCTATGCTTGCCACCAATCCCAAAATGGGGAGTGAACACGTGCAAACCGCTGGGTTGAAGGGTGGAGAATTTAGAACACTCCCGAGTGGCGCAGCGGTTTAAGGCACTGCATCTCAGTGCTAGAGGTATCACTACAGACCCTGGTTCGATTCCAGGCTGTATCACAACCTGCCGTGTTTGGGAATCCCATAGGGCCCAGCGTTGTTAGGGTTTGGCCTGGAGTAGGCTGTCATTGTAAATAAGAATTTTCCCTTTTAACTGACTAGTTAAATAAAAAAAAATGAAAAGTGTTCTAGTAGAAACTATGCTTACAGGCCTGTGTGTATTACTGTTAAATATTGATTTATTAATTGATGTTTCAGTTCCTGAGCCTGGCCTCCAGCATCCTGAACTTCATCACCACCTCCATGCTAAAATCCAGGAACAACTTCATCAGGAACTACCTGTCTGTCTCGCTGACAGAACAGCACATGGCCACGCTGGCCAGCATCATCAAGGACGTCGACAAAGACGTCAAAGGTTGGTTGGAATAAAAAAAATGTTTAAAAAAAACCTTTATTATCATCGTACATGCGTTTAATAAATGAGCTCTCGCTCGCTCACAAGCCTGAAGTATTTCCATTCAATTGAAACTATTGATGCCCTCGGATGGAAAGTGCTTTCATAAAATGTTTTAATGCAAATCAGGTGTTATAACTTGACGCGTCTCAATAAATTCCTAATTTAATATTGTGTGTTGTTGTCCCCCCCCCCACCTACAGGTTCCTCAGATGAAGAATTTGCCTCTGCTCTGTATCTCTTCAACCATACACTAGTGACATCAGACCTACCCTCTCCAGCCCTGCAGGTTAGGGGAACCTCGTTCTAATGCGGTCATTTATCTTTCTTTATTTAATTACAAGTGACTCGAGTCCCGTCACTACTGGACTGAAAAAAACACTTTTTATATGAAAGAAGAATAAGAAGAAGAAAAAAGGTTTACTGCATCTTTTAAGAACTTCATTTGAACAGACGGACGTGCTCAGGGGGGAAGGACCGGACGTACTCAGGTCTTTGCACAGTAGCTGCTGTTAGTCTGAAACAAGTCTTATTTTGTCTTTCCCAGAATACCCTGCTGCAGCAGTTGGGCGTAGCTCCGTTCTCTGAGGGTCCGTGGCCCTTGTACATCAACCCCCAGTCCCTGTCGGTGCTCTCCAGAGTCCTGCTCATCTGGCAGCACAAGGCCTCTCTGCAGGGAGACCCAGACGTACCGGAGTGTATAACGATCTGGGAGAGGTAAGACCACATTAAATAAAACACTTTACATATCGCCAGTTCACTTTTTTCCTTTTTTTCCTTCTTCTCACTCATATTGTTTTATTCTGAAAATAACCTTCCTCCATCTGCTGACTGCATCGATGCGTCCTCTCCTTCGGTTCAGTAGCCTGTCCATACTGTTATGCATGTAACTGCATGCACTATAAGGGTGTGAACGATGCTGAATGGGCGTAGAAGAAGCTCTCTCTCGCACACTAAAATGCAATTTTCCCTTAAAAGTTTATCAACTTTCAAAGCAGGATGACTTTCCCATTGTTTCCTCAACTGTAGTGTATGATGTACCATTTTGTAGCTCAGAGTCTCTACTTTTATCCCCCCCCCAAAAAAAAAACAGAAATTCAAAGTTTGCTACGTACGATCAAATCGAGGTGGTGAATCACATATGACTGTCATAACTGTTGCTGTTCGCACCAACGATAGGTAGGCCGATCCCTATTCTAACAGGGTACATATACCAGCCACCTTCCAGCATTCAGATGCTTGTAAAAATGGATTTGGCAATGTCATATAGGCTTTGTTAGTTGAGTTGACAACCAATGTAATTTGCTGGATCATTGTAACCAAATGCACTGTAGAAAATTGTGTTTTTACCAGAGTTGTGTAGCCTACCAGAGTGGACGCAACTTCTGATTTTCAGAATTGTCAATCAGTCAGATTTGGAATTGTTCATGATCATCATAAGAAATAGTTTTTGGTTTCAACAGTCAGTGTATTTGGTCATTTGTACATGAACAGTGTAATCTCATAAAGGGCAGAAACCATTTTATTTATTTTGGCGCGTGGTTGCATTCATTGGTCTGAGTGGGAGAAGTTCTGTAAAATTCCAAACTGAAATTTCCATTTTGCTTTTGAGGTAAAATTCAAATTTCCATTTTATGAATTGGCTAAATGCTAAATGTTAATTTCTATAGATAAATATTGACAGTACTAGCTAAAAAAACAAACTTGTCATTTGTCATTTTTGTTCAGAACTCTGATCTCCTTTTAAAATAAAACCTGATGTTTACACAAGGTTTCTCTCTCTACTCTCCACCCCCCGTCCCCCGTCCCTCTAGGTTTGTGGGCACCTTGAAGCAGCACACCATCCAGGGCTCTGTACCCGGAGATGAGGACCTGAATGTGGAGCACCTCCAGCTCCTGCTGCTCCTCTTCCACAACCTGTCTGAGAGGGGGAGGCGTGCCGTGCTCACCCTGGTCACCCAGGCCATCACAGAGGTATTTAAATGCTCTTTAACTAGGTTGTCTTTGTATTGTCGGACCATGGGCTTGGACTCGCGTCACAACTATCATGATTCCTGACTCTACCAGTGGTGGCTTGGACTCACGTCACAACTATCGTGACTCCTGACTTTACCAGTGGTGGCTTGGACTCGCGTCACAACTATCATGATTCCTGACTCTACCAGTGGTGGCTTGGACTCGCGTCACAACTATCATGATTCCTGACTTTACCAGTGGTGGCTTGGACTCGCGTCACAACTATCATGACTCCTGACTTTACCAGGACTTTTTGCTACAACACTTAATAACATTTGCTAAGTATTTGACCAATAACATTTGATTTAATAAAGTCCAATCTTCCTCTGCTCAGGTGGCGGGTCCCCAGCATCAGGAGGCCCAGCTCAAAGCCGTACCCCTCAACCTGGCCCGCATACTGCTGGTTCTAGACTACCTGTTGCACCAGTACTCTAAGGTTCCTATGTACCTCTTCCAACAGGTAGGCTGAATGGCTGCTCCGTCCTTTTAATGGTTTTATTAACACTCTTGAATCAATTTCCACGGCCCAGTGGAAATCAAATTAGCATAATACTCAAATCCCCCAATCAAAATGTGTCTGTTTTAAAACCACATCTTTGGGAGTTTTATTGTCCAGAAACATTTTATATATTTTTTGCAGTAGGTCGTTGGTCAGAAGAGGTAGCCCTCCTAACACAGTGACTGACTGGATCCCCTCTCTCTATTGCTTGCAGGTCCAGTATAATCTGCTGACCCCTCCGTGGTCAGGCCAGGGTTCAGTCCAGGACGGGTCCAAACGCAGTGCCCTGCCGCTCTACTGCGGCTTTAAAGAGGTGGAGGAGAACTGGTCTAAGCACTGCTCGGCAGGTAGGAGTAAGTCAAAGCCTTTCTGTTCTGTTTTTTTTTTAAGGGGGAATAACCTCATCTGTAGATCTGGGCGGTATGGACAAACATCCATATCGCGATAGATTGACCGAGTTATCATGACAACGATAGATTGACCGGGCTATCATGACGACGATAGATTGACCGGGTTATCATGACGACGATAGATTGACCGGGTTATCATGACGACGATAGATTGACCGGGTTATCATGACGACGATAGATTGACCGGGTTATCATGACGACGATAGATTGACCGGGTTATCATGACGACGATAGATTGACCGGGTTATCATGACGACGATAGATTGACCGGGTTATCATGACGACGATAGATTGACCGGGTTATCATGATTATCATGAGATAGATTGACCGGGTTATCATGACGACGATAGATTGACCGGGTTATCATGACGATAGATTGACCGGTTATCGACGACGATAGATTGACCGGTGACCGGGTTATCATGATCGACGATAGATTGACCGGGTTATCATGACGACGATAGATTGACCGGGTTATCATGATCATGACGCACGATAGATTGACGGTTATCATGACGACGATCAGATTGATCATGACGACGATAGATTGACCGGGTTATCATGATTGACGGTTATCATGATCGACGATAGATTGACCGGGTTATCGCCATGACGACGATAGATTGACCGGGCTATCATGGTTATCGACGATAGATTGACCGGGCTATCATGACGACCGGGACCGGTTATCATAGATTGACCGGGCTATCATGACGACGATAGATTGACCGGGTTATCATGACGACGATAGATTGACCGGGTTATCATGACGACGATAGATTGACCGGGCTATCATGACGACGATAGATTGACCGGGCTATCATGACGACGATAGATTGACCGGGCTATCATGACGATAGATTGACCGGTTATCATGATAGATTGACCGGGCTTATCATGACGACGATAGATTGACCGGGTTATCATGACGACGATAGATTGACCGGGTTATCATGACGACGATAGATTGACCGGGTTATCATGATTGACCGGTTATCATGACGACGATAGATTGACCGGGTTATCATGACGACGATAGATTGACCGGGTTATCATGACGACGATAGATTGACCGGGTTATCATGACGACGATAGATTGGCCGGGTTATCATGACGACGATAGATTGGCCGGGTTATCATGACGACGATAGATTGACCGGGTTATCATGACGACGATAGATTGACCGGGTTATCATGACGGCGATAGATTGACCGGGTTATCATGACGACGATAGATTGACCGGGTTATCATGACGACGATAGATTGAACAATCCGTTCATAAAAATGTGCACTAGCTACTTTGTTCTAAACGTTCTCTTTCTGTCAACTGCGTTTATTTTCAGCAAACTTAACATGTGTAAATATTTGTATGAACATAAGATTCAACAACTGAGACATAAACTGAACAAGTTCCACAGACATGACTAACAGAAATGGAATAATGTGTCCCTGAACAAAGGGGGGTCAAAATCAAAAGTAACAGTCAGTATCTGGTGTGGCCACCAGCTGCATTAAGTACTGCAGTGCATCTCCTCATGGACTGCACCAGATTTTCCAGTTATTGCTGTGAGATGTTACCCCACTCTTCCACTAAGGCACCTGCAAGATTCCGGACATTTCTGGGGGGAATGTCCCTAGCCGTCACCCTCCGATCCAACAGATCCCAGACGTGCTCAATGGGATTGAGATCCTGGCTCTTCACTGGCCATGGCAGAACAGACATTCCTGTGTTGCAGGAAATCACGCACAGAACGAGCAGTATGGCTGGTGGCATTGTCATGCTGGAGGGTCATGTCAGGATGAGCCTGCAGGAAAGGTACCACATGAGGGAGGAGGATGTCTTCCCTGTAACGCACAGCGTTGAGATTGCCTGCAATGACAACACGCTCAGTCTGATGATGCTGTGACACACCGCCCCAGACTATGACGGACCCTCCACCTCCAAATCGATCCCGCTCCAGAATACAGGCCTCGGTGTCACGCTCATTCTTTCAACGATAAATGCGAATCCGACCATCACCCCTGGTGAGTCAAAACCGAGACTCGTCAGTGAAGAGCACTTTTTGCCAGTCCTGTCTGGTCCAGCGATGGTGGGTTTGTGCCCATAGGCGACGTTGTTGCCGGTGATGTCTGGTGAGGACCTGCCTTACAACAGGCCTACAAGCCCTCAGTCCAGCCCCTCTCATTTACATTTACATTTAGGTCATTTAGCAGACGCTCTTATCCAGAGCGACTTACAAATTCTCTCAGCCTATTGTGGACAGTCTGAGCACTGATGGAGGGATTGTGCGTTCCTGGTGTAACTGGGCAGTTGTTGTTGCCATCCTGCACCTGTCCCGCAGGTGTGATGTACCAATCCTGTGCAGGCGTTGTACATGTGGTCTGGCCACTGCGAGGACAATCATCTGTCCGTCCTGTCTCCTTGTAGCGCTGTCTTAGGCGTCTCACAGTACGGACATTGCAATTGATTACCCTGGCCACATCTGCAGTCCTCATGCCTCCTTGCAGCATGCCTCAGGCATGTTCACGCAGATGAGCAGGGACCCTGGACATCTTTCTTTTGGTGTGTTTCAGAGTCAGTAGAAAGACCTCTTCAGTGTCCTAAGTTTTCATAACTGTGACCTTAATTGCCTACCGTCTGTCAGCTGTTAGTGTCTTAACGACCGTTCCACAGGTGCATGTTCATTAATGGTTCATTGAACAAGCATGGGAAACTGTGTTTAAACCCTTTACTATGAGGTTCTAGGAAACGCAAAACCCTTGTAGCTGATTGGGTTATAACCCCGGTTTTTATATTGGGTTATAACCCCGGTTTTTAATGTAGCTGATTGGGTTATAACCCCAGGTTTTTAATGTAGCTGATTGGGTTATAACCCCAGGTTTTTAATGTAGCTGATTGGGTTATAACCCCAGGTTTTTAATGTAGCTGATTGGGTTATAACCCCGGTTTTTAATGTAGCTGATTGGGTTATAACGCAGGTTTTTAATGTAGCTGATTGGGTTATAACCCCAGGTTTTTAATGTAGCTGATTGGGTTATAACCCCGGTTTTTAATGTAGCTGATTGGGTTATAACCCGGGGTTTTTATGTAGCTGATTGGGTTATAACCCCGGTTTTTAATGTAGCTGATTGGGTTATAACGCCGGGTTTTTATGTAGCTGATTGGGTTATAACCCCGGTTTTTAATGTAGCTGATTGGGTTATAACGCCGGTTTTTAACGTAGCTGATTGGCTTATAACCCCGGTTTTTAATGTTCTCTCCTCTGTTAGATTCCACAGTAGTGCAGCCCAAATTCTACTGCGTCCTGTCACCCGAAGCGTCAGAGGACGACCGAAGCCGACTCGACAGCAAGGTGAAACTACACATCAAACTGTGAATTTATTAGTCCAGGATTTTAAAAAGAATCTATATGGAGAGACATAATCCATTACAAACCTTCTTTTTTAATTTATTTTTAAATAGGACATTATAAAAGGCTCATAATAAAGTCATGAAGCATTATACCTGAAGGAGATGAGTAAAGTAGTAGTGTGTTTTTTAATATTTTTAAATAGGACATTATAAAAGGCTCATAATAAAGTCATGAAGCATTATACCTGAAGGAGATGAGTAAAGTAGTAGTGTGTTTTTTAATATTTTTAAATAGGACATTATAAAAGGCTCATAATAAAGTCATGAAGCATTATACCTGAAGGAGATGAGTAAAGTAGTAGTGTGTTTTTAAAATTTTGTCCAGGTGTTCCAGAAGCTGTTCGACGGAGCGGTGAAGTATAACGAGCTTTACGCCTGTCTGGTCTCCCTGCTCTCTGCCGGCTCTCAGTTTGATACAGCCAGGAGACAGGAGAACAAGCCCATCACACCTATGGTGAGGAACCAACACACACACTCAACTGAAGAGGAACTAATGTCCTCACAATTATAGTTATACTTATAGTATAGTTCCTGAAACACACACACGATAATCCTGGAACTAACACCAGTATATCTCTTGCGTTCTCAGGAGGCATGCTCCCTGCAGTACTACTTCCTGGTGCTGTGGAGGATCCTGGGGGTCCTACCCCCCTCTAAGGCATACATGGAGCAGCTGAAGGATGGCCAAGGAGAACCCAGCGAGAGTGACATCCTCCACACCCTGCGCTGGTCCTCACGACTCAGAGTCCCCACATATGTCAACTGGATCAAGGTATGTTGCCCTCCGTTAGTCAGCCAGCCAGTCGGTCAGTTAGTAGGTCCGCCAGCCAGCCGGTCAGTTAGTAGGTCGGCCAGCCAGTCGGTCAGTTAATAGGTCAGTCAGCCAGTCGGTCAGTTAGTAGGTCAGTCAGCCAGTCGGTCAGTTAGTAGGTCGGCCGGCCGGCCAGCCGGTCAGTTAGTAGGTCGGCCGGCCGGCCAGCCGGTCAGTTAGTAGGTCGGCGGCCGCCAGCCGGTCAGTTAGTAGGTCGGCCGCCGCCAGCCGGTCAGTTAGTAGGTCGGCGGCCGCCAGCCGGTCAGTTAGTAGGTCGGCCGGCCGGCCAGCCGGTCAGTTAGTAGGTCGGCCGGCCGCCAGCCGGTCAGTTAGTAGGTCGGCCGGCCGGCCAGCCGTCAGTTAGTAGGTCGGCCGGCCGCCAGCCGGCCAGTTAGTAGGTCGGCCGCCGCCAGCCGGTCAGTTAGTAGGTCGGCCAGCCAGCCGGTCAGTTAGCCAGTCAGTTAGTAGGTCGGCCAGCCAGCCGGTCAGTTAGTAGGTCGGCCAGCCAGCCGGTCAGTTAGTAGGTCGGCCAGCCGGCAGCCGGTCAGTTAGTAGGTCGGCCAGCCAGCCGGTCAGTTAGTAGGTCGGCCAGCCAGCCGGTCAGTTAGTAGGTCGGCCAGCCAGCCGGTCAGTTAATAGGGTCGGGCCAGCCAGCCGGTCAGTTAGTAGGTCGGCCAGCCAGCCGGTCAGTTAATAGGTCGGCCGCCAGCCAGCCGGTCAGTTAGTAGGTCGGCCAGTTAGTAGGTCGGCCGCCAGCCGGTCAGTTAGTAGGTCGGCCAGCGACCGCCAGCCGGTCAGTTAGTAGGGTCGGCCGGCCGGCCAGCCGGTCAGTTAGTAGGTCGGCCGGCCGGCCAGCCGGTCAGTTAGTAGGTCGTCGGCCGGCCGGCCAGCCGGTCAGTTAGTAGGTCGGCCGGCCGGCCAGCCGGTCAGTTAGTAGGTCGGCCGCCGCCAGCCGGTCAGTTAGTAGGTCGGCCGGGCGGCCGCCAGCCGGTCAGTTAGTAGGTCGGCCGGCCAGCCGGTCAGTTAGTAGGTCGGCCCGGCCGGCCGGTCAGTTAGTAGGTCGGCGGCCGGCCAGCCGGTCAGTTAGTAGGTCGGCCGGCCGGCCAGCCGGTCAGTTAGTAGGTCGGGCCGGCCGGCCAGCCGGTCAGTTAGTAGGTCGGCCGGCCGGCCAGCCGGTCAGTTAGTAGGTCGGCCGGCCGGCCAGCCGGTCAGTTAGTAGGTCGGCCGGCCGGCCAGCCGGTCAGTTAGTAGGTCGGCCGGCCGGCCAGCCGGTCAGTTAGTAGGTCGGCCGGCCGGCCAGCCGGTCAGTTAGTAGGTCGGCCGGCCGGCCAGCCGGTCAGTGTGGTAGGTCGGCCGGCCGGCCGGCCGCCGGTCAGTTAGTAGGTCGGCCGGCCGGCCGGTCAGTTAGTAGGTCGGCCGGGTAGGCCGGCCCGGTCAGTTAGTAGGTCGGCCGGCCGGCCGGCCGGTCAGTTAGTAGGTCGGCCGGCCGGCCGGCCGGTCAGTTAGTAGGTCGGCCGGCCGGCCGGTCAGTTGGTAGGTCGGGCCGGCCGGGCCGGCCGGTCAGTTAGTAGGCCGGCCGGCCGGTCAGTTAGTAGGTCGGCCGGCCGGCCGCCGGTCAGTTAGTAGGTCGGCCGGCCGGCCGGGTCGTTAGTAGGTCGGCCGGCCGGCCGGCCGGTCAGTTAGTAGGTCAGCCAGGCAGTTAGTAGGTCAGCCGGTCAGTTAGTAGGTCGGCCGGCCGGGCCGGGCAGTTAGTAGGTCGGCCGGCCGGCCGGCCGGTCAGTTAGTAGGTCGGCCAGCCGGCCGGTCAGTTAGTAGGTCGGCCAGCCGGCCGGTCAGTTAGTAGGTCGGCCAGCCGCCAGCCGTCAGTTAGTAGGTCGGCCAGCCAGCCGGTCAGTTAGTAGGTCGGCCAGCCAGCCGGTCAGTTAGTAGGTCGGCCAGCCAGCCGGTCAGTTAGTAGGTCGGCCAGCCAGCCGGTCAGTTAGTAGGTCGGCCAGCCAGCCGCCGGGTCAGTTAGTAGGTCGGCCGGCCGGCCAGCCGGTCAGTTAGTAGGTCGGCCGGCCGGCCGGCCGGTCAGTTAGTAGGTCGGCCGGCCGCCGTCAGTTAGTAGGTCGGCCGGCCGGCCAGCCGTCAGTTAGTAGGTCAGCCAGGCCGTTAGCCGGTCAGCCAGGCAGTTATAGGTCAGCCAGGCAGTTAGTAGGTCAGCCAGGCAGTTAGTAGGTCAGCCGGTAGGTCAGCCGGTCAGTTAGCAGGTCAGTTAGCCGGTCGGCTGGTAGGTCGGCCGGCCGGCCGGTCGGTCGGTCGGTCGGTAGGTCGGTTGGCAGGTCGGCCGGTCGGTTAGCAAGCCGGTCAGTTAGCAGGTCAGCCAGTCAGTTAGTAGGTTAGCCAGTTAGTAGGTCAGTTAGTAGGTCAGTCAGCCAGCCGGTCAGTTAGTAGGTCAGCCAGGCAGTTAGTAGGTCAGCCAGGCAGTTAGTAGGTCAGCCAGGCAGTTAGTAGGTCAGCCGGTAGGTCAGCCGGTCAGTTAGCAGGTCAGTTAGCCGGTCGGTCAGTTAGCCGGTCGGTCAGTTAGCCGGTCGGTCAGTTAGCAGGCCGGTCAGTTAGCAGGTCAGTTAGCGGGTCAGTTAGCAGGCCGGTCAGTTAGCAGGCCGGTCAGTTAGCGGGTCATTTAGCAAGCGGGTCATTTAGCAAGCGGGTCAGTTAGCAGGCCGGTCAGTTAGCAGGTCAGTTAGCAGGCCGGTCAGTTAGCGGGTCAGTTAGCAGGTCGGTCAGTTAGCGGGTCAGTTAGCAGGTCGGTCAGTTAGCAGGTCGGTCAGTTAGCGGGTCAGTTAGCAGGCCGGTCAGTTAGCGGGTCAGTTAGCAGGCCGGTCAGTTAGCAGGCCGGTCAGTTAGCAGGCCGGTCAGTTAGCAGGCCGGTCAGTTAGCAGCCGGTCAGTTAGCAGGTCAGTTAGCAAGCAGGCCGGCCGGCTGGGTCAGTTATTCCCCTCCGACAAGCTGTCTTATTATTTCCTTCATTATCTTAGAAGCTGTTGTCTTAGGTAATAAATATAAGACTAGGTAGCTATTCCTGTTTTGTAAATACATTTGATATAATTTCAACAATTTGGATTCCATCTAATCCCTTGTGGATCGATAAACCACCTGTTGGATTAAGCTGAAGTGAAAAACTCTTGACTGTTAATTCCTCTTGTTTTCTCCGGTGAATCTCAGGAGCATCTGGTGACTCAGGGGATGAAAGGAGACCAAGCTACCTCTCTGATCGAGGTGGCTTCCTCCAGATGCAGCACCGTCAAGTACGACGTGGAGCTGGCTGAAGAGTACATCGCTAGACAGGTGGGTTGTGGGATAGTGTCGCTAGACAGGTGGGTTGTGGGTTGTCGGATAGTATCGCTAGACAGGTGGGTTGTGTGATAGTATCGCTAGACAGGTGGGTTGTGGGATAGTATCGCTAGACAGGTGGGTTGTGGGATAGTATCGCTAGACAGGTGGGTTGTGGGATAGTATCGCTAGACAGGTGGGTTGTGGGATAGTATCGCTAGACAGGTGGGTTGTGGGATAGTATCGCTAGACAGGTGGGTTGTGGGATAGTGTCGCTAGACAGGTGGGTTGTGGGTTGTGGGATAGTATCGGTAGACAGGTGGGTTGTGGGATAGTATCGCTAGACAGGTGGGTTGTGGGATAGTATCGCTAGACAGGTGGGTTGTGGGATAGTATCGCTAGACAGGTGGGTTGTGGGATAGTATCGCTAGACAGGTGGGTTGTGGGATAGTATCGCTAGACAGGTGGGTTGTGGGATAGTATCGCTAGACAGGTGGGTTGTGGGATAGTATCGCTAGACAGGTGGGTTGTGGGATAGTGTCGCTAGACAGGTGGGTTGTGGGTTGTGGGATAGTATCGGTAGACAGGTGGGTTGTGGGATAGTGTCGCTAGACAGGTGGGTTGTGGGATAGTGTCGCTAGACAGGTGGGTTGTGGGATAGTATCGCTAGACAGGTGGGTTGTGGGATAGTATCGCTAGACAGGTGGGTTGTGGGATAGTATCGCTAGACAGGTGGGTTGTGGGATAGTATCGCTAGACAGGTGGGTTGTGGGATAGTATCGCTAGACAGGTGGGTTGTGGGATAGTGTCGCTAGACAGGTGGGTTGTGGGATAGTGTCGCTAGACAGGTGGGTTGTGGGATAGTGTCGCTAGACAGGTGGGTTGTGGGATAGTGTCGCTAGACAGGTGGGTTGTGGGATAGTGTCGCTAGACAGGTGGGTTGTGGGATAGTGTCGCTAGACAGGTGGGTTGTGGGATAGTGTCGCTAGACAGGTGGGTTGTGGGATAGTGTCGCTAGACAGGTGGGTTGTGGGATAGTGTCGCTAGACAGGTGGGTTGTGGGATAGTATCGGTTAAGATACCAGTATCGTGGCAAAGAAAACGAAACACGAAGAGAATTTTAACTTTATGTAAAAGAAAACACACCTCCGTTTATTTTTGTCATACAGCCACATGCATTTTCTAAACTATATCACACTATTTTTACACACAGCAGGTGTTTTTATGTTTAACGTGGATACAAAAATATTGCGATACTGGTATCGCCCTAGCTAGATATTTAACAGTGTGTGTTCATGTTTGAACACATATGAAACCGTGTGGGTTTTGTTCAATGCTCAATAAATCAACAGTGTTATATTATTTACAGATTTGCTACAAATGATGCATAATTTTTTAATATAGATTACATTCAGAGCTGCGCGTGTCTGTGTGTAACCTTCCTTCCTCTATAGATCTCAGCGTTCTCCTGTGTGGACCCCAGCTCCATCCTGCCCTTGTACCAGGTCCCCTCCCTACAGGCCATCTATACTCTGGACGCCGTCATCTCCAAGGTCCAGGTGTCTCTGGACGAACATTTCTCTAAGGTGGCGGCGGAGACGGACCCTCTCAAGCCCTCGGAGATCACCAAAAACCTGCTGCCTGCTACACTGCAGCTCATAGACGTGTACACAGCCTTCACCAGGTGAGACAAATCCACTATCCTCTCTCTCTACCACTTTACTTACACTGTGTTCTCCCGTGGGGGCAGAACAACTGAGACTGTGTTCTCCCGTGGGGGGGCAGAACAACTGAGACTATGTTCTCCCCGTGGGGCAGAACAACTGAGACTGTGTTCTCCCGTGGGGGGCAGAACAACTGAGACTGTGTTCTCCTGTGGGGGCAGAACAACTGAGACTGTGTTCTCCCGTGGGGGGCAGAACAACTGAGACTGTGTTCTCCCGTGGGGGGGCAGAACAACTGAGACTGTGTTCTCCCGTGGGGGGGCAGAACAACTGAGACTATGTTCTCCCGTTGGGGGCAGAACAACTGAGACTGTGTTCTCCTGTGGGGGGCAGAACAACTGAGACTATGTTCTCCCGTTGGGGGCAGAACAACTGAGACTATGTTCTCCCGTTGGGGGCAGAACAACTGAGACTATGTTCTCCCGTTGGGGGCAGAACAACTGAGACTATGTTCTCCCGTTGGGGGCAGAACAACTGAGACTATGTTCTCCCGTTGGGGGCAGAACAACTGAGACTGTGTTCTCCCGTTGGGGGCAGAACAACTGTGTTCTCCCGTTGGGGGGCAGAACAACTGTGTTCTCCCGTTGGGGGGCAGAACAACTGTGTTCTCCCGTTGGGGGGCAGAACAACTGTGTTCTCCCGTTGGGGGCAGAACAACTGTGTTCTCCCGTTGGGGGCAGAACAACTATGTTCTCCGTTGGGGGCAGAACAACTATGTTCTCCCGTTGGGGGCAGAACAACTATGTTCTCCCGTTGGGGGGCAGAACAACTGTGTTCTCCCGTTGGGGGCAGAACAACTGTGTTCTCCCGTTGGGGGGCAGAACAACTGAGACTATGTTCTCCCGTTGGGGGCAGAACAACTGAGACTATGTTCTCCCGTTGGGGGCAGAACAACTGAGACTGTGTTCTCCCGTTGGGGGCAGAACAACTGAGACTGTGTTCTCCCGTTGGGGGGCAGAACAACTGTGTTCTCCCGTTGGGGGCAGAACAACTGAGACTATGTTCTCCCGTTGGGGGCAGAACAACTGAGACTATGTTCTCCCGTTGGGGGCAGAACAACTGAGACTGTGTTCTCCCGTTGGGGGCAGAACAACTGAGACTATGTTCTCCCGTTGGGGGCAGAACAACTGAGACTGTGTTCTCCTGTGGGGGGGCAGAACAACTGAGACTATGTTCTCCCGTTGGGGGCAGAACAACTGAGACTATGTTCTCCCGTTGGGGGCAGAACAACTGTGACTATGTTCTCCCGTTGGGGGCAGAACAACTGTGACTATGTTCTCCCGTTGGGGGCAGAACAACTGTGACTATGTTCTCCCGTTGGGGGGCAGAACAACTGTGACTATGTCCCGTTGGGGGCAGAACAACTGTGTTCTCCCGTTGGGGGCAGAACAACTGTGTTCTCCCGTTGGGGCAGAACAACTGAGACTGTTCTCCCGTTGGGGGCAGAACAACTGTGTTCTCCCGTTGGGGGCAGAACAACTGTGTTCTCCCCGTTGGGGGCAGACTGTGTTCTCCCGTTGGGGGCAGAACAACTGTGTTCTCCCGTTGGGGGCAGAACTGTGTTCTCCCGTTGGGGGCAGAACAACTGTGTTCTCCCGTGGGGGGCAGAACAACTGTGTTTCCATTTACAACTGTAAGTCATTTAGCAGGGCAGCTCTTATTCCAGAGCAGAACAACTGTGTTTCACCTTGGGACATCAGTGGAAACAACCACAGTAACCCAGAATAAAGCCACTGTTACTCCGGTCCAGAACAACTGTTTTCTCCCATTGAGTCAGAACAACTGTGTTCTCCCGTTAAGGAGCAGAACAACTGTGTTCTCCCGTAAAAAGAAAACTATTTCTCCCGCTCGGGGAGTTAGAACAACTGTGTTCTCCCTGTTAAAAGGCAGAACAACTGTTTCTCCCGTTGGGGGCAGAACAACTGTGTTCTCCCGTTGGGGGCAGAACAACTATGTTCTCCCGTTGGGGGCAGAACAACTATGTTCTCCGTTGGGGGCAGAACAACTATGTTCTCCCGTTGGGGGCAGAACAACTATGTTCTCCCGTTGGGGGGCAGAACAACTGTGTTCTCCCGTTGGGGGGCAGAACAACTGTGTTCTCCCGTTGGGGGGCAGAACAACTGAGACTGTGTTCTCCCGTTGGGGGCAGAACAACGTATGTCTTCAAATAATAGGCTCAGTTGGCAGTAAACACGCACACAAAAATTGTCTTCTTTCCATCTTGAAAAATAATGTGTTTTTGTATTGTGAAAATGAGTGATTTATTGTGTGTCTCAGGTCCTACCTTCTGATGAGTCTACCAGAGGAAGGAGAGAACAAGCTATCAGAGGCTAAACTTCAGGGTTACGCTGCAGTCCTGTCTATAGGCTCCATGCGCTGCAAAGCCAACCTGCTCGGTACGTACCAGTGGGCTTATGGGTTTGGGTACGTACTAGTGGGCTTATGGGTTTGGGTACGTACCAGTGGGCTTATGGGTTTGGGTACGTACCAGTGGGCTTATGGGTTTGGGTACGTACCAGTGGGCTTATGGGTTTGGGTACGTACTAGTGGGCTTATGGGTTTGGGTACGTACCAGTGGGCTTATGGGTTTGGGTACGTACCAGTGGGCTTATGGGTTTGGGTACGTACCAGTGGGCTTATGGGTTTGGGTACGTACCAGTGGGCTTATGGGTTTGGGTACCAGTGGGCTTATGGGTTTGGGTACTACCAGTGGGCTTATGGGTTTGGGTACGTACTAGTGGGCTTATGGGTTTGGGTACGTGCTAGTGGGCTTATGGGTTTGGGTACATACTAGTGGGCTTATGGGTTTGGGTACGTGCTAGTGGGCTTATGGGTTTGGGTACGTACTAGTGGGCTTATGGGTTTGGGTACGTACTAGTGGGCTTATGGGTTTGGTACGTACTAGTGGGCTTATGGGTTTGGGTACGTACTAGTGGGCTTATGGGTTTGGGTACGTACTAGTGGGCTTATGGGTTTGTGGGCTTATGGGTTTGGGTGCGTACTAGTGGGCTTATGGGTTTGGGTACGTACTAGTGGGCTTATGGGTTTGGGTACGTACTATGGGTTTGGGTACGTACTATGGGTTTGGGTTTGGAGTACGTACTAGTGGGCTTAGGGTTTGGGTACGTACTAGTGGGCTTATGGGTTTGGGTACGTACTAGTGGGCTAGGGTTTGGGCACGTACTATGGGCTTTGGGTTTGGGCGTACTAGTGGGCTTATGGGTTTGGGCACGTACTAGTGGGCTTATGGGTTTGGGCACGTACTAGTGGGCTTATGGGTTTGGGCACGTACTAGTGGGCTTATGGGTTTGGGCACGTACTAGTGGGCTTATGGGTTTGGGCACGTACTAGTGGGCTTATGGGTTTGGGCACGTACTAGTGGGCTTATGGGTTTGGGCACGTACTAGTGGGCTTATGGGTTTGCACGTACTATGGGTTTGGGCACGTACTAGTGGGCTTATGGGTTTGGGCACGTACTAGTGGGCTTATGGGTTTGGGCACGTACTAGTTTGGTTTGGGTTTGGGCACGTACTAGTGGGCTTATGGGTTTGGGCACGTACTAGTGGGCTTATGGGTTTGGGCACGTGTGGGCTTATGGGTTTGGGTACTAGTGGGCTTATGGGCTTGGGCACGTACTAGTGGGCTTGGGCACGTACTAGTGGGCTTGGGCACGTACTAGTGGGCTTGGGCACGTACTAGTGGGCTTGGGCACGTACTAGTGGGCTTGGGCACGTACTAGTGGGCTTGGGCACGTACTAGTGGGCTTGGGCACGTACTAGTGGGCTTATGGGTTTGGGCAATGCCTTATGGGTTTGGGCAGTTAAAGGTTTGGGCACGTACTAGTGGGCTTATGGGTTTGGGCACGTACTAGTGGGCTTATGGGTTTGGGCACGTACTAGTGGGCTTATGGGTTTGGGCACGTACTTTGGTGGGCTTATGGGTTTGGGCACGTACTAGTGGGCTTGGGCACGTACTAGTGGGCTTGGGCACGTACAAGTGGGCTTGGGCACGTACTAGTGGGCTTAGGGTTTGGGCCGTACTAGTGGGCTTATGGGTTTGGGCTCACTCTTATGGGCTTGGGCAACTAGTGGGCTTCCTTCACTGTGTGGGCTTCCTTCACTGTGTGGGCTTCACTTCACTGGGCTTGTTGGGCCTTCACGTGTGTGTTCTAGTGGGCTTGGGCACGTGTGGGCTTATGGGTTTGGGCACGTTAGAGAAATGAATATATTTCAGCAAGATCTAGTCAGCAATACCTAGTTAAAGTCTACTGTTTTCAGTCGGAGACGAGCAGAGCCCCCTCAGTCCTCCTCTCACTCAACAACTGTGTGTTCCTTGACTGTGTGTTCCTTGACTGTGTGTTCCTTGACTGTGTGTTCCTTCACTCGTTCAGGTCAGAATGTGATGCAGAACCTTCCGTCGGCCGTCCAGACGCTGTGTGAGACGTGGAACAACATCAACACCAACGAGTTCCCTAACATCGGCTCATGGGTGAGTTCCCTAACATCGGCTCATGGGTGAGTTCCCTAACATCGGCTCATGGGTGAGTTCCCTAACATCGGCTCATGGGTGAGTCCCCTAACATCGGCTCATGGGTGAGTTCCCTAACATCGGCTCATGGGTGAGTTCCCTAACATCGGCTCATGGGTGTGTACCGCTGAGAGGGGGTGGCACCCCCCCCCCATGTGTAACGGAGGTGGTTCGTAGATGGATCCACCGTCTCATACAGACCCAAACACTCGATCAAAAACGTAGATTCCTGGTCGAACCCCAATCGGTCCCACGTGCCGTGTCCTCTGTCTGTGTGTGTGGTTATGAATACTGAGGCTGTCGCTCAAACTACACTCCTACCAAAAAGAGCACACATTGGAAGAAACGGGGTGCCTGTGTTCCCCCCTCAGCATAATGACTGTCTGGGATACAGCCTGTGTTCCCCCCTCAGCATAATGACTGTCTGGGATACAGCCTGTGTTCCCCCTCAGTATACTGTCTGGGATACAGCCTGTGTTCCCCCCTCAGCATATTGACTGTCTGGGATACAGCCTGTGTTCCCCCTCAGCATAATGACTGTCTGGGATACAGCCTGTGTTCCCCCTCAGCATAATGACTGTCTGGGATACAGCCTGTGTTCCCCCTCAGTATAATGACTGTCTGGGATACAGCCTGTGTTCCCCCTCAGCATAATGACTGTCTGGGATACAGCCTGTGTTCCCCCTCAGCATAATGACTGTCTGGGATACAGCCTGTGTTCCCCCCTCAGCATAATGACTGTCTGGGATACAGCCTGTGTTCCCCCCTCAGCATAATGACTGTCTGGGATACAGCCTGTGTTCCCCCCTCAGCATAATGACTGTCTGGGATACAGCCTGTGTTCCCCCCAGCATAATGACTGTCTGGGATACAGCCTGTGTTCCCCTCCTCAGCATAATGACTGTCTGGGATACAGCCTGTGTTCCCCCTCAGCATAATGACTGTCTGGGATACAGCCTGTGTTCCCCCTCAGCATACTGACTGTCTGGGATACAGCCTGTGTCCCCCTCAGTATAATGACTGTCTGGGATACAGCCTGTGTTCCCCCCTCAGTATAATGACTGTCTGGGATACAGCCTGTGTTCCCCCCTCAGCATAATGACTGTCTGGGATACAGCCTGTGTTCCCCCTCAGCATAATGACTGTCTGGGATACAGCCTGTGTTCCCCCCTCAGCATAATGACTGTCTGGGATACAGCCTGTGTTCCCCCTCAGCATAATGACTGTCTGGGATACAGCCTGTGTTCCCCCCAGTATAATGACTGTCTGGGATACAGCCTGTGTTCCCCTCCTCAGCATAATGACTGTCTGGGATATACAGCCTGTGTTCCCCCATAGTATAATGACTGTCTGGGATACAGCCTGTGTTCCCCCTCAGCATACTGACTTCTGGGATATACAGCCTGTGTTCCCCCATAGTATAATGACTGTCTGGGATACAGCCTGTGTTCCCCCCTCAGCATAATGACTGTCTGGGATACAGCCTGTGTTCCCCCCTGAGCATACTGACTGCCAGCCTGTGTTCCCCCTCAGCATAATGACTGTCTGGGATACAGCCTGTGTTCCCCCCTCAGCATAATGACTGTCTGGGATACAGCCTGTGTTCCCCCCTCAGCATAATGACTGTCTGGGATACAGCCTGTGTTCCCCCCTCAGCATAATGACTGTCTGGGATACAGCCTGTGTTCCCCCCTCAGCATACTGACTGTCTGGGATACAGCCTGTGTCCCCCTCAGTATAATGACTGTCTGGGATACAGCCTGTGTTCCCCCCTCAGTATAATGACTGTCTGGGATACAGCCTGTGTTCCCCCTCAGCATAATGACTGTCTGGGATACAGCCTGTGTTCCCCCTCAGCATAATGACTGTCTGGGATACAGCCTGTGTTCCCCTCCTCAGCATAATGACTGTCTGGGATACAGCCTGTGTTCCCCCTCAGCATAATGACTGTCTGGGATAATGACATAATGACTGTCTGGGATACAGCCTGTGTTCCCCCCTCAGCATAATGACTGTCTGGGATACAGCCTGTGTCCCCCCATAGTATAATGACTGTCTGGGATACAGCCTGTGTTCCCCTCCTCAGCATAATGACTGTCTGGGATACAGCCTGTGTTCCCCCATAGTATAATGACTGTCTGGGATACAGCCTGTGTTCCCCCCCTCAGCATAATGACTGTCTGGGATACAGCAGGTGTTCCCCCCTCAGCATACTGACTGTCTGGGATATACAGCCTGTGTTCCCCCATAGTATAATGACTGTCTGGGATACAGCCTGTGTTCCCCCCTCAGCATAATGACTGTCTGGGATACAGCCTGTGTTCCCCCTCAGCATACTGACTGTCTGGGATACAGCCTGTGTTCCCCCTCAGCATAATGACTGTCTGGGATACAGCCTGTGTTCCCCCTCAGCATAATGTGTTCCCCTCCTCAGCATAATGACTGTCTGGGATACAGCCTGTGTTCCCCCTCAGCATAATGACTGTCTGGGATACAGCCTGTGTTCCCCCCCTCAGCATACTGACTGTCTGGGATACAGCCTGTGTCCCCCTCATATAATGACTTCTGATACAGCCTGAATAATGACTGTCTGGGATACAGCCTGTGTTCCCCCTCAGCATAATGACTGTCTGGGATACAGCCTGTGTTCCCCCTCAGCATAATGACTGTCTGGGATACAGCCTGTGTTCCCTCCTCAGCATAATGACTGTCTGGGATACAGCCTGTGTTCCCCCTCAGCATAATGACTGTCTGGGATACAGCCTGTGTTCCCCCTCAGCATAATGACCTGGGATACAGCCTGTGTTCCCCCCTCAGTAATGACTGTCTGGGATACAGCCTGTGTTCCCCCCCATAGTATAATGACTGTCTGGGATCAGCCTGTGTTCCCCTCCTCAGCATAATGACTGTCTGGGATATACAGCCTGTGTTCCCCCATAGTATAATGACTGTCTGGGATACAGCCTGTGTTCCCCCCTCAGCATAATGACTGTCTGGGATACAGCAGGTGTTCCCCCCTCAGATAATGACTGTCTGGGATACAGCCTGTGTTCCCCCCTCAGCATAATGACTGTCTGGGATACAGCCTGTGTTCCCCCCCTCAGCATAATGACTGTTGGGATACAGCCTGTGTTCCCCCTCAGCATAATGACTGTCTGGGATATACAGCCTGTGTTCCCCCTCAGCATAATGACTGTCTGGGATACAGCCTGTGTTCCCCCCCCTCAGCATAATGACTGTCTGGGATACAGCCTGTGTTCCCCCCTCAGCATAATGACTGTCTGGGATACAGCCTGTGTTCCCCCTCAGCATAATGACTGTCTGGGATACAGCCTGTGTTCCCCCTCAGCATAATGACTGTCTGGGATACAGCCTGTGTTCCCCCTCAGCATAATGACTGTCTGGGATACAGCCTGTGTTCCCCCTCAGCATAATGACTGTCTGGGATACAGCCTGTGTCCCCCCTCAGCATAATGACTGTCTGGGATACAGCCTGTGTTCCCCCCCTCAGCATAATGACTGTCTGGGATGCAGCCTGTGTTCCCCCATAGTATAATGACTGTCTGGGATACAGCCTGTGTTCCCCCTCAGCATACTGACTGTCTGGGATATACAGCCTGTGTTCCCCCTAGTATAATGACTGTCTGGGATACAGCCTGTGTTCCCCCTCAGCATAATGACTGTCTGGGATATACAGCCTGTGTTCCCCCTCAGCATAATGACTGTCTGGGATACAGCCTGTGTTCCCCCCTCAGCATAATGACTGTCTGGGATACAGCCTGTGTTCCCCCCATAGTATAATGACTGTCTGGGATACAGCCTGTGTTCCCCCTCAGCATAATGACTGTCTGGGATACAGCCTGTGTCCCCCCTCAGCATAATGACTGTCTGGGATACAGCCTGTGTTCCCCCTCAGCATAATGATTGATTGAGTGAATGACATGATTGATTTGTCAAGCCTTTCCTGTGGAACTGCCAGTTGTTCCATGCTGTCACACCCGATCCAACTCGTTAACCAGTCCAGGGTTAGATCAATCAGGGATACAACACATTTTGGTGAAACGTCTGGGGTCCCCAGAGACGATGTTTGAGAATAATGACTGTGTCCGACTAACTTGTCTCGTCTCTTTCTCTCAGCGTAATGCGTTCGCCAACGACACCATCCCGTCCGAGAGCTACATCAGTGCCATCCAGACGGCTCATCTGGGCACGCTCAGTAACCAGTCCCTGGCTCTGGCCTCGTCTCTCAAACACATCCTCCTCTCTCTGGTCCGCCTCACCGGAGACCTCATTGTGTAAGTTATTCTCTAATTCCAGCAGCAGCCACATCCACACGGTCGATATTACATCAACACTTTCCACTATTGCAATGCTAATCTACCTTTCGGGATAAAATATGCGATTCTCCCATTGACTGGGGTCTGTGTTTTCATCAAAGCTGTTACAGGAAGTGGGCGCCTGTTGCGTGTCTGGGATTTCCTACTTCCCTGGCGCTAGAAACCACTGGCTCCACAGTAATTAGTTCCATACTGGACATTAATGTAGACATGGGCCCCCCCCCCAGGACTGAGGATTTGAACCCTCCCCAGGTTGAACCTCTCCTCCAAGAGAGGCAGCATTAACACTCTCTCTGCCCCCCCAGGACTGAGGAGTTGAATCCTCCCCAGGTGGTACATGCCCTGCTCCCCCTCCTCCAAGAGAGCAGCATTAACACTCTCTGCCCCCCCCAGGACTGAGGAGTTGAATCCTCCCCAGGTGGTACATGCCCTGCTCCCCTCCTCCAAGAGAGCAGCATTAACACTCTCTCTGCCCCCCAGGACTGAGGAGTTGAATCCTCCCCAGGTGGTACATGCCCTGCTCCCCCTCCTCTTGGAGAGCAGCACGGAGAGCGTAGCTGAGATCTGCTTGACCTCTCTGGAGCGTATCCTGGGCCCCGCTGAGTCGGACACCTTCCTGTCCCACGTCTACCAGAGACTGGTCACAGGATGCTACAACATCATCGCCAACCACTCCGACCCCAACAGGTGAGACTTGAACTTTGACCCGAGCAGTTAGGCTGAGACTGGAGTTGAGTCAACTTTAATGACCTCCCCCTAGAGCGGAAATTAATTAGACGATTGCTGTCCATCAATGATCCTGCTAATCAACTCGACAGGGCTTAAGAAAAACAGTTACATATGCCCCCCCTTCAATAGAGTGAAAAGTTGGCTTTAAGACCTATTCAAAGGTGATTGACAGCTGTCATTTTGTTCCATGTGTTGTGTCTTAGTGGTCTGGATGAGTCTGTGTTGGAGGAGTGTCTGCAGTATCTGGAGAGGCAGTTGGAGAGCAGCCAAGTGTGCAAGGCCATGGAGGACTTCTTCTCCTTCAGGTTGGTGTGCCGTTTCTGGTGTGGCTCAGTCGGTTAGAGCCGTGCTCCTATCAAAACACGGGGGTCGTGGGTTAAATT
The DNA here is from genome assembly GCF_034236695.1 of Oncorhynchus nerka. Lineage (NCBI taxonomy): Eukaryota > Metazoa > Chordata > Actinopteri > Salmoniformes > Salmonidae > Oncorhynchus > Oncorhynchus nerka. The sequence goes on along the minus strand of NC_088402.1, from coordinate 89,889,439 downwards.
CCCACAGGGGTTTGTGGTACGTATTTTTCCAACGCACGACCGCAGACTAAGCCATGTCGCAGTTCACGACCGTCTCTCTCTCATAGGCGGCTCGTGAGTTTCAAATTTGGGGAAGCGATCTTTTCACCCCCAAATATCCCTGCCTCTATCGTGGCATTTGCAGACCAATGTAAAATAGCCTGCTTTTCCTAATGTGATGAGTAGATTGGTTAGTCATAAATTAGGATTATAATTTAACTAATTTACTGGTAGCCTAGTAGGTTGTTGGTTGGAATCCCCCGGAGTGTCAAGGTAAACATCTGTTATTCAATCCCTGAACGAGGCAGTTTGGGCGGCAGGTAGCCTAGTGGTTAGAGCGTTGGACTAGTAACCGGAAGGTTGCGAGTTCAAACCCCCGAGCTGACAATGTACAAATCTGTCGTTCTGCCCCCGAACAGGCAGTTAACCCGCTGTTCCTAGGCCGTCATTGAAAATAAGAATTTGTTCTTAACTGACTTGCCTAGTTAAATAAAAACCACTGTTCCCTGGGCACTGATGATGTGGATCTCGATTATGGCAGCCCAAATGTGGGAAGACACATTTCAGTTGTACAACTGACTCTGTATCCACCTCTTTCCCCGTTTGCAACAGCTAACTTTTTTTTTAAAGAGGATCTTGGAGAAAATGTGGCTTTTAAAAAAATAAACACATGTATTGCATTTCTACGACACTTTACATGACTGGAGACATGTTGGTAGAATCCTACATGACAGCGTAGACTGCTCACCTCAACAATCAGATATTTAATATTTGAACGCAGCCCAAAATGCTCACCTCAACAATCAGATATTTAATATTTGAACGCTGCCCAAAATGCTCACCTCAACAATCAGATATTTCATATTTGAACGCTGCCCAAAATGCTCACCTCAACAATCAGATATTTAATATTTGAACGCTGCCCAAAATGCTCAGTTCTCGACTTCTCGATTTAGTAAACGAAATCATGCTCTCTGGTGTAGTAATTTTGGTTATTTTCTTTATTTCTGTATAGACAGGAGTAATTATATCATTTAGTTATCTTCCCATATCCTATTGGATGAGCTGCCGATGGTCTCTTAACATTCTCTCTCTTGTTTTGTGTCTCAGTGGAGAACTGGTTCAGATCATGATGGCTACAGCCAATGAAAACCTATCTGCTAAATTCTGCAACCGGGTGCTGAAATTCTTCACCAAACTCTTCCAGCTCAGTAAGTTTTATCCTCACTCCTCTTGTTTTCCCCATCCCAAACCAGTCCTGCCTCCCAAACCAGTCCTGCATCCCAAACCAGTCCTGCATCCCAAACCAGTCCTGCATCCCAAACCAGTCCTGCCTCCCAAACCAGTCCTGCCTCCCAAACCAGTCCTGCCTCCCAAACCAGTCCTGCCTCCCAAACCAGTCCTGCCTCCCAAACCAGTCCTGCATCCCAAACCAGTCCTGCCTCCCAGACCAAAGTGTAGTTCCATACTGACCAACTAGAGACTTGTCCGCTCATCCTAATCGTGACGTCAACCCTTTTTTACTCTAGTTTCTCAAGTTCGTTTCAGTTCTACCATCTCTTTCATGTCATAAAACCTAAAAATCTCCTCGCTTATTCCACCTCAGCGGAGAAGAGTCCCAACCCCAGCCTGTTGTGTCTGTGCGGCTCCCTGGCCCAGCTGGCGTGTGTGGAGCCGTCCAGGCTGCAGTCGTGGCTCAGCCGCATGACGGCCACGCCACCCAAGGACTCGGAGCATCTGGAGACGGTGCAGGAGAACAGGGCGCTGCTACAGGTGTGTGTGTGTGTGTGTGTGTGTGTGTGTGTGTGTGTCAGCACAAAAGCAGTTCTCAAGACTGGTCAACATTAAACCGTCTCAACTACAGGTAACTGCCAAAATCGAGGAGACACTTGAGTAAATGAGGGAATCAAAGTATATTGAAAGCAGGTGCTTCCACACCAGGTGTGGTTCCTGCGTTAATTAAGCAATTAACATCCCATCATGCTTAGGGACAGGTATGAAAATGCTGGACAGACCATTATTTTGGGGTACCATGACAACGCCCCCATCTACAGGGCACGAGTGATCACTGAACGGTTTGATGAGCATGAGAACGATGTGAACCATATGCCGTGGCCGTCTGTCTCCAGATCTCAACCCGATTGATTCTGGAGTGGTGTCTGAGACAGCGTTTTCCACCACCATCAACAAAACACCGAATTTCTTGTGGAGAATGGGTGTCACATCTCCCCAATAGAGTTCCAGACGCTTGTAGCATCTATGCCAAGGTGTGTTGAAGCTGTTCTGGCTCCCGGTGACACCCAACGACCCTATTAAATATGTTGGAGTTTCCTTTATCTTGGCAGTTACATTATTATATTTCCTCTTCGTGTTTTTTCTAGAATTGTTTGTACTCTTTTTATCGGGGGTTTTGTTGAACGGTAGACCAAAACTTAGACACTACAACATGGATCAAAAACATTTCGGTACTAGAATTTTTGTGTTACTTTCGGGAACTTCTGTCAAATGTCTCACGTCGTCTACTGATTGAGAAAGATCAAGTCTAGATCAGTGTAGCCGATAATGTCCCCTCTCATACTGACTCTTTTCTCCCCTGAGGAACCACTGGGAGTCTGGACTGTATCATGTTATCTCCTCTCTCATACTGACCCTAGTCTGGACTGTACCATGTTATATCCTCTCTCATACTGACACTAGTCTGTCCTGAGGAACCACTGGGAGTCTGGACTGTACCATGTTATCTCCTCTCTCATACTGACTAGTCTGTCCCGAGGAACCACTGGGAGTCTGGACTGTACCATGTTATCTCCTCTCTCATACTGACCCTAGTCTGGACTGTATCATGTTATCTCCTCTCTCATACTGACTAGTCTGTCCTGAGGAACCACTGAGAGTCTGGACTGTATCATGTTATCTCCTCTCTCATACTGACCCTAGTCTGGACTGTATCATGTTATCTCCTCTCTCATACTGACACTAGTCTGTCCCGAGGAACCACTGAGAGTCTGGACTGTACCATGTTATATCCTCTCTCATACTGACACTAGTCTGTCCCGAGGAACCACTGAGAGTCTGGACTGTACCATGTTATATCCTCTCTCATACTGACACTAGTCTGTCCTGAGGAACCACTGGGAGTCTGGACTGTACCATGTTATCTCCCCTCTCATACGGACTCTAGTCTGTCCTGAGGAACCACTGGGAGTCCACTGGGAGCCGTGATTGGGAGTCTAATTGGCCCAACGTCGTCTGGGTTTGGCAAATTGTAGGCCGTCATTGTAAATAAGAATTTGTTCTTAACTGACTTGCCCGGTTAAATAAAGGTTCAATAAATAAACTCAAGAGTCTGGGCTGCATAGCCACTTAAGATGCACAGAAGTTAACACACTTTAAACATTCGACACAGCATGTAATACCTGTCCATACAGGATAGAACACGTTACAAGGCAAGAAGATCCCGGAAACTTCCAGCGTTGTAGGCTAACTTTCTTTGCTAGCGAACAGCTGAAGCTCACGTCAGTTCACGACCTTTAGTACCTAGTTTGGGATAATATGCAATAACACGGGGCAAAAATATTGCTGATTTCAATGCTGCTCCAACGACTTTATTCATCCATTTTGTCTGGCCCTGCCTCTCGTCTGTCCCAGTCAAGATGGCGTTAGCTCCAGCTTCAGAGTGTGTGTGACATCATGGTTCTTAAAGAGACAGGCACACGTAAAAAAAAACCCAGATTGCTTCTCTTTTTTTTGTGTTGCAATTGTTGATGATCAGTACAATAAGTATCAAATGGAAGGGAAGCAGCTTGTTTTTCGTCCGTAGCCCCGTGAAATCAGCCCCAAAACCAGCTCAATAACTCAATTCCTTCACACACTCCTATTTGAACATGAAACCACCTGTATTGTGACTAGACCGTGGCTACATCTTGATTTACCCAGTTTATCAAGAGAGATTTACCATTTTTATTAAATGATTACCATTATGTTATATTATTAGTAAAAAAAACAAAAAAACAGCAGTCATTGATTTTGTGTGATTTGTATAATTGATTAATTTAATTCTAAATGTCATGATATCGAACTCCACAGACTTGTCTCGATTAAGGGCCATTCTGGGACTTTGGCTAATAGGCTTTTTATTTTGTTTGCTGTGGTATTGTTTTGGTATTAAGTAACGTGATGGTATCGTGATACCCGTTATCAGTATTGAAGTCAAAATATCCTTGTGGATACTTTACGTGGATTATCGTCAATAATCGTCAATAATTAACACCTGTCGACCAAACTGATTGGTTGGTCACAACTGTTTCAAAAAAAAATGTTTTTCTCTAGGTGCTCACCACGCACATTGTCAGGGACAACAGCCAGGTGGGCGAGGGCGTGTGCACCGTCCTGCTCTCCACCCTCATCCCCATGGCAACGGATATGCTGGCCAATGGGGACGGCGCTGGCTTCCCGGAACTCATGGTGATCATGGCGACCCTAGCCAGCGCCGGTCAGGGGGCGGGGCATCTGCAGCTGCATCGCGCTGCCATCGATTGGCTGACCAGATGGTAAGATGTGTTCCTGATGTGTAGAACTGGTGATGTGAATATTATTGGTACAACTCTTAGCTAGATCTGTATGATAGTTGATGTGTTTAAATATGCAGTTAGATTCAATAGAAATATAAATCTGTTATTTTCTACAGCAAAAAGTACCTGACCCAGAAAAACGTTGTGGAGAAAGTGAGCGCAAACGTGTCCCAGGGCAAAGTAAGTAGTAATTCAATCAAAAAAGAAAAACATTTTTTTAAATCAAGTTTTATATTCTGAACTGCCCTGTCTCCCTCTCTCTCTGTCTCCCTCTCTCTCTGTCTCCCTCTCTCTCTGTCTCCCTCTCTCTCTGTCTCTCTGTCTCTCTCTCTGTCTCTCTCTGTCTCCCTCTCTCTCTGTCTCCCTCTCTCTCTGTCTCCCTCTCTCTCTGTCTCCCTCTCTCTCTGTCTCCCTCTCTCTCTGTCTCTCTCCCTCTCTCTCTGTCTCTCTCTCTCTCTCTCTCTCCCTCTCTCTCTGTCTCCCTCTCTCTCCCTCTCCTCTCCCTCTGTCTCTCTCTGTCTCCCTCTCTCTCTGTCTCCCTCTCTCTCTGTCTCCCTCTCTCTCTGTCTCCCTCTCTCTCTGTCTCCCTCTCTCTCTCTCATGTTTTCCCCTCAGCATGCCAGCATACTAGAGTGCTCCTGCCATATCATCTCCTACCTGGCTGATGTGATGAACGCCCTGAGACAGAGCAGTGGCCAGGGCTCCTCCGTGCTGCTGGTTGATGGAGAGGAGAAGGCTGTAGAGGTGGACTCAGACTGGGTTGACGAGTTGGCTGTGGAGGACGATGACTCACAGGCTGAGGACTCTGTACGGACCTCCCTCTTATCATGTTTGGATAGAAATATATAGACATAGATAGGTTCTTTATATAGTGTGGAATAGATATAAATATGTAGAGGTTCTTTAAATAGTCTAGGAGAGAAATAAAGAGGTACTTTATATAGTGTAGAATAGATACTTAAATAGTGTAGAATAGATACTCTATATATAGTGTAGAATAGATACTATATATAGTGTAGAATAGATACTCTATATATAGTGTAGAATAGATAGTATATATAGTGTAGAATAGATACTCTATATATAGTGTAGAATATATACTATATATAGTGTAGAATAGATACTTTATATAGTGTAGAATGGGTACTATATATAGTGTAGAATAGGTACTATAAATAGTGTAGAATGGGTACTATATATAGTGTAGAATGGGTACTATAGATAGTGTAGAATAGATAGTATATATAGTGTAGAATGGATACTATATATAGTGTAGAATAGATACTATATATAGTGTAGAATAGATACTTAAATAGTGTAGAATAGATACTCTATATATAGTGTAGAATAGATACTCTATATATAGTGTAGAATAGATGCTATATATAGTGTAGAATAGATACTATATATAGTGTAGAATAGATACTTTATATAGTGTAGAATGGGTACTATATATAGTGTAGAATAGATACTTAAATAGTGTAGAATAGATACTATAAATAGTGTAGAATGGGTACTATATATAGTGTAGAATAGATACTATATATAGTGTAGAATGGGTACTATATATATAGTGTAGAATAGGTACTTATATATAGTGTAGAATAGGTACTTTATATAGTGTAGAATGGGTACTATATATAGTGTAGAATGGGTACTATATATAGTGTAGAATAGATAGTATATATAGTGTAGAATAGATAGTATATATAGTGTAGAATAGATAGTATATATAGTGTAGAATAGATAGTATATATAGTGTAGAATAGATAGTTTATATAGTGTAGAATAGATACTTTATATAGTGTAGAATAGATACTTTATATAGTGTAGAATATATATAAATATATAGAGATAGATAGGTACTTTATATCAGATGGAATAGGGGTACTTTATGTAGTGTGGAATAGATAGGTACTTTATATAGTGTGGAATAGATGGAGAGAAGGCTAGAGGACTCCAAACCGCTTTATCTTCACATCAGATGTCTCACTATTAGAGACACTGGGATTTCAGAAACCATTTCCCACACCGTGGCTCAACAACCTCCCAGCCTCTTTCGGTGATCCCCTCCTAGCCTCTTTCGGTGATCCCCTCCTAGCCTCTTTCTGTGATTCCCTCCTAGCCTCTTTCTGTGATTCCCTCCTAGCCTCTTTCTGTGATTCCCTCCTAGCCTCTTTCTGTGATCCCCTCCTAGCCTCTTTCTGTGATTCCCTCCTAGCCTCTTTCTGTGATTCCCTCCTAGCCTCTTTCTGTGATTCCCTCCTAGCCTCTTTCTGTGATTCCCTCCTAGCCTCTTTCTGTGATTCCCTCCTAGCCTCTTTCTGTGATTCCCTCCTAGCCTCTTTCTGTGATTCCCTCCTAGCCTCTTTCTGTGATTCCCTCCTAGCCTCTTTCTGTGATTCCCTCCTAGCCTCTTTCTGTGATTCCCTCCTAGCCTCTTTCTGTGATTCCCTCCTAGCCTCTTTCCCTCCTAGCCTGATTCCCTCCTAGCCTCTTTCTGTGATTCCCTCCCAGCCTCTTTCTGTGATTCCTCCCATCCTCTTTCTGTGATTCCCTCCCAGCCTCTTTCTGTGATTCCCTCCCAGCCTCTTTCTGTGATTCCCTCCTAGCCTCTTTCTGTGATCCCAGCCTCTTTCTGTGATTCCCCCCTCCCAGCCTCTTTCTGTGATTCCCTCCCTCCTCTTTCTAGCCTCTTTCTGTGATCCCCTCCCTCCTAGCCTCTTTCTGTGATCCCCTCCCTCCCAGCCTCTTTCTGTGATTCCCTCCCTCCCAGCCTCTTTCTGTGATTCCCTCCCTCCCAGCCTCTTTCTGTGATTCCCTCCCTCCCAGCCTCTTTCTGTGATTCCCTCCCTCCCAGCCTCTTTCTGTGATTCCCTCCTCCCAGCCTCTTTCTGTGATTCCCTCCCTCCCAGCCTCTTTCTGTGATTCCCTCCCTCCCAGCCTCTTTCTGTGATTCCCTCCCTCCCAGCCTCTTTCTGTGATTCCCTCCCTCCCAGCCTCTTTCTGTGATTCCCTCCCTCCCTCCCAGCCTCTTTCTGTGATTCCCTCCCTCCCTCCCAGCCTCTTTCTGTGATCCCCTCCTTCCCAGCCTCTTTCTGTGATTCCCTCCCTCCTAGCCTCTTTCTGTGATTCCCTCCCTCCCAGCCTCTTTCTGTGATTCCCTCCCTCCCAGCCTCTTTCTGTGATTCCCTCCCTCCCAGCCTCTTTCTGTGATTCCCTCCCAGCCTCTTTCTGTGATCCCCTCCTAGCCTCTTTCTGTGATTCCCTCCTAGCCTCTTTCTGTGATTCCCTCCTAGCCTCTTTCTGTGATTCCCTCCTAGCCTCTTTCTGTGATTCCCTCCTAGCCTCTTTCTGTGATTCCCTCCTAGCCTCTTTCTGTGATTCCCTCCTAGCCTCTTTCTGTGATTCCCTCCTCCTCTTTCTGCCCTCCTAGCCTCTTTCTGTGATCCCCTCCCAGCCTCTTTCTGTGATTCCCCCCCTCCCAGCCTCTTTCTGTGATTCCCTCCCTCCCAGCCTCTTTCTGTGATCCCCTCCCTCCCAGCCTCTTTCTGTGATCCCCTCCCTCCCAGCCTCTTTCTGTGATCCCCTCCCTCCCAGCCTCTTTCTGTGATCCCCTCCTCCCAGCCTCTTTCTGTGATCCCCTCCTCCCAGCCTCTTTCTGTGATTCCCTCCTCCCAGCCTCTTTCTGTGATTCCCCCTCCCAGCCTCTTTCTGTGATTCCTCCCAGCCTCTTTCTGTGATTCCCTCCCAGCCTCTTTCTGTGATTCCCCCTCCCAGCCTCTTTCTGTGATCCCCTTCCCAGCCTCTTTCTGTGATTCCCTCCCTCCTAGCCTCTTTCTGTGATTCCCTCCCTCCCAGCCTCTTTCTGTGATTCCCTCCCTCCCAGCCTCTTTCTGTGATTCCCTCCCTCCCAGCCTCTTTCTGTGATTCCCTCCCAGCCTCTTTCTGTGATCCCCTCCTAGCCTCTTTCTGTGATCCCCTCCTAGCCTCTTTCTGTGATTCCCTCCTAGCCTCTTTCTGTGATTCCCTCCTAGCCTCTTTCTGTGATTCCCTCCTAGCCTCTTTCTGTGATTCCAGCCTCTTTCTTTCTGTGATTCCCTCCTAGCCTCTTTCTGTGATTCCCTCCTAGCCTCTTTCTGTGATTCCCTCCTAGCCTCTTTCTGTGATCCCCTCCCAGCCTCTTTCTGTGATTCCCCCCCTCCCAGCCTCTTTCTGTGATTCCCTCCCTCCCAGCCTCTTTCTGTGATCCCCTCCCTCCCAGCCTCTTTCTGTGATTCCCTCCTCCCTCCCAGCCTCTTTCTGTGATTCCCTCCCTCCCTCCCAGCCTCTTTCTGTGATTCCCTCCCTCCCTCCCAGCCTCTTTCTGTGATCCCTCCTTCCCAGCCTCTTTCTGTGATTCCCTCCCTCCTAGCCTCTTTCTGTGATCCCTCCCAGCCTCTTTCTGTGATTCCCCCTCCCAGCCTCTTTCTGTGATTCCCCCTCCCAGCCTCTTTCTGTGATCCCTCCCTCCCAGCCTCTTTCTGTGATCCCCTCCCAGCCTCTTTCTGTGATCCCTCCCTCCCAGCCTCTTTCTGTGATTCCTCCCTCCCAGCCTCTTTCTGTGATTCCCTCCTCCCAGCCTCCTGTGATGCCCTCCCTCCCAGCCTCTTTCTGTGATTCCTCCCTCCCAGCCTCTTTCTGTGATTCCCTCCTCCCAGCCTCTTTCTGTGATTCCCTCCCTCCCAGCCTCTTTCTGTGATTCCCTCCTCCCAGCCTCTTTCTGTGATTCCCTCCCTCCCAGCCTCTTTCTGTGATTCCCTCCCAGCCTCCTGTGATTCCCTCCCTCCCAGCCTCTTTCTGTGATTCCCTCCCTCCCCAGCCTCTTTCTGTGATTCCCCCTCCCTCCCAGCCTCTTTCTGTGATTCCCTCCCAGCCTCTTTCTGTGATCCCTCCCAGCCTCTTTCTGTGATTCCTTCCCTCCTCTTTCTGTGATTCCTCCCTCCCAGCCTCTTTCTGTGATTCCCTCCCTCCCAGCCTCTTTCTGTGATTCCCTCCCAGACTCTTTCTGTGATTCCCTCCCAGACTCTTTCTGTGATTCCCTCCCAGACTCTTTCTGTGATTCCCTCCCAGCCTCTTTCTGTGATTCCCTCCCTCCCAGCCTCTTTCTGTGATTCCCCCCTCCCAGCCTCTTTCTGTGATTCCCTCCTAGCATTCCATCCTAGCCTCTTTCTGTGATTCCCTCCTAGCCTCTTTCTGTGATTCCCTCCTAGCCTCTTTCTGTGATTCCCTCCTAGCCTCTTTCTGTGATTCCCTCCTAGCCTCTTTCTGTGATTCCCTCCTAGCCTCTTTCTGTGATTCCCTCCCAGCCTCTTTCTGTGATTCCCTCCCAGCCTCTTTCTGTGATCCCTCCCAGCCTCTTTCTGTGATCCCTCCCAGCCTCTTTCTGTGATCCCTCCCAGCCTCTTTCTGTGATTCCCTCCCAGCCTCTTTCTGTGATTCCCTCCCAGCCTCTTTCTGTGATTCCTCCCAGCCTCTTTCTGTGATTCCTCCCAGCCTCTTTCTGTGATCCCTCCCAGCCTCTTTCTGTGATTCCCTCCCAGCCTCTTTCTGTGATTCCCTCCCAGCCTCTTTCTGTGATTCCCTCCCAGCCTCTTTCTGTGATTCCCTCCCAGCCTCTTTCTGTGATTCCCTCCCAGCCTCTTTCTGTGATTCCCTCCCTCCCAGCCTCTTTCTGTGATTCCCTCCCTCCCAGCCTCTTTCTGTGATTCCCTCCCTCCCAGCCTCTTTCTGTGATTCCCTCCTCCCAGCCTCTTTCTGTGATTCCCTCCCTCCCAGCCTCTTTCTGTGATTCCCTCCCTCCCAGCCTCTTTCTGTGATTCCCTCCCTCCCAGCCTCTTTCTGTGATTCCCTCCCTCCCAGCCTCTTTCTGTGATTCCCCCTCCCAGCCTCTTTCTGTGATTCCCCCCTCCCAGCCTCTTTCTGTGATTCCCCCTCCCAGCCTCTTTCTGTGATTCCCTCCCTCCCAGCCTCTTTCTGTGATTCCCCCCTCCCAGCCTCTTTCTGTGGATCCCTCCTTCCCAGCCTCCCCCTCCTTCCCAGCCTCTTTCTGTGATTCCCTCCCTCCCAGCCTCTTTCTGTGATTCCCCCCTCCCAGCCTCTTTCTGTGATTCCCTCCCTCCCAGCCTCTTTCTGTGATTCCCCCCCCCAGCCTCCCCCCCTCCCAGCCTCTTTCTGTGATTCCCTCCCTCAGCCTCTTTCTGTGATTCCCTCCCTCCCAGCCTCTTTCTGTGATTCCCTCCCTCCCAGCCTCTTTCTGTGATTCCCTCCCTCCCAGCCTCTTTCTGTGATTCCCTCCCTCCCAGCCTCTTTCTGTGATCCCTCCCTCCCAGCCTCTTTCTGTGGATCCCTCCCTCCCAGCCTCTCTTCTTGCCTCTTCCTTGACCGTGTTATAGAAGGTTCAAGGCCCTTCTCCTCAGACTTTCTTGTCCTATGCGTTTTGAGGAAGAGGAGGAGGCTGATTCGAAAAGAATAAGGAAGAGATTTATTGAGGGGGGGGTGGGGAAGCAGGCATGTTCAGTAGGAAGAACCTGAGTGTAATGGAGAGGGAATAGCGTATCTGTTAATAATGAGGAAAAAAACAGGCTGATTTCTCTCTGCTGTGTCGTAGGATGAAGACTCCCAGTGCAATAAGCTGTGTACCTTCACCATCACCCAGAAGGAGTTCATGAACCAGCATTGGTAAAAGAAGCCCCTCCCCCCTCCTTCATGTGATCAATACCATTCCTTCACAGTATTCCACTTCCACATAGACTGTGTGTCAATAACCTATACTTTCTGCCAAAGTGTGCAGGAAATGCCATCTGGTGGGATTGCTAACTCCAATCACCCCACCAACCAACCAATCACAATGCTTTTACATTTCTAGGAGGGGGTGTTCTATACGAGTGTACACTTCAGCAGAAAGGACAGGGTAATTGAGACGTCTCTAGTGCATCTATTATAAGTCAACCTCCCCTCTCCCTCTCCTAGGTACCACTGTCACACGTGTAAGATGCTGGACGGGGTAGGTGTGTGTACAGTGTGCGCCAAGGTCTGTCACAAAGACCATGAGATCTCCTATGCCAAATACGGTTCTTTCTTCTGTGACTGCGGGGCCAAGGAGGACGGTACCTGTCAGGTGAGACCGAATACCTCAGGTCACCATGGGAAGAGAACCACTGCGGTAACTTTTGGCTTGCTATATCACTTATTCCATCCATCCCATTGGCTTATCCTCATAACCAATCAGTGTGCCCCAGTTAGCTTGGGATCTAGCTGTTAAAGCTACACCTTAAAAAACATTACGTTAGGGAATCCATCCACTGTTGTTGTTGTTGTTGTTGTCTGTTTATCAAGTAGTACAACTTAAAACATCTCAGAATTAACTGGCTGACATGACTCAACTTTAAAAACAGAATTAGTTCAAGTGATTAATATAAGTGATTAATATAGGTGATTAATATAAGTGATTAATATAGGTGATTAATATAGGTGATTAATATAAGTGATTAATATAAGTGATTAATATAGACAGATTTATATGGATCGTAATAATATCTGCATGCCTTGCCTGTCTGTATTTTCACTGATGTATTAGCATAGGTGTGTGTGGGATCAACTGTGGTTGTGTGTGTGTGTGTGTGGGATCGTGTGTGTGTGTGTGTGTGGGATCGTGTGTGTGTGTGTGTGGGATCGTGTGTGTGTGTGTGTGGGATCGTGTGTGTGTGTGTGTGGGATCGTGTGTGTGTGTGGGATCGTGTGTGTGTGTGGGATCGTGTGTGTGTGTGGGATCGTGTGTGTGTGTGGGATCGTGTGTGTGTGTGGGATCGTGTGTGTGTGTGGGATCGTGTGTGTGTGTGGGATCGTGTGGGATCGTGTGGGATCGTGTGGGATCGTGTGTGTGTGTGGGATCGTGTGTGTGTGTGGGATCGTGTGTGTGTGTGGGATCGTGTGTGTGTGTGGGATCGTGTGTGTGTGTGGGATCGTGTGTGTGTGTGTGTGGGGATCGTGTGTGTGTGTGTGGGGATCGTGTGTGGGATCGTGTGTGTGGGATCGTGTGTGTGTGTGTGTGTGTGTGTGTGTGGGATCGTGTGTGTGTGTGTGTGGGATCGTGTGTGTGTGTGTGTGTGGGATCGTGTGTGTGTGTGTGTGTGGGATCGTGTGTGTGTGTGTGTGGGATCGTGTGTGTGTGTGTGTGTGGGATCGTGTGTGTGTGTGTGTGGGATCGTGTGTGTGGGATCGTGTGTGTGTGGGGATCGTGTGTGTGGGATCGTGTGTGTGTGGGATCGTGTGTGTGTGTGGGATCGTGTGTGTGTGGGGATCGTGTGTGTGTGTGGGATCGTGTGTGTGTGTGGGATCGTGTGTGTGTGTGGGATCGTGTGTGTGTGTGGGATCGTGTGTGTGTGGGGATCGTGTGTGTGTGTGGATCGTGTGTGTGTGTGTGATCGTGTGTGTGTGGGGATCGTGTGTGTGTGGGATCGTGTGTGGGATCGTGTGTGTGTGGGATCGTGTGTGTGTGATCGTGTGTGTGGGATCGTGTGTGTGGGATCGTGTGTGTGGGATCGTGTGTGTGGTATCGTGTGTGGGGATCGTGTGTGTGTGTGTGTGTGGGATCGTGTGTGTGTGTGTGTGGGATCGTGTGTGTGTGTGTGTGGGATCGTGTGTGTGTGTGTGTGTGGGATCGTGTGTGTGTGTGTGTGGGATCGTGTGTGTGTGTGTGTGTGGGATCGTGTGTGTGTGTGTGTGTGTGTGGGATCGTGTGTGGGATCGTGTGTGTGTGTGTGTGGGATCGTGTGTGGGATCGTGTGTGGGATCGTGTGTGTGTGTGTGTGGGATCGTGTGTGTGTGTGGGATCGTGTGTGTGTGGGATCGTGTGTGGGGATCGTGTGTGTGGGATCGTGTGTGTGGGATCGTGTGTGTGGGATCGTGTGTGTGGGATCGTGTGTGTGTGTGGGATCGTGTGTGTGTGTGGGATCGTGTGTGTGTGTGGGATCGTGTGTGTGTGTGGGATCGTGTGTGTGTGTGGGATCGTGTGTGTGTGTGGGATCGTGTGTGTGTGTGGGATCGTGTGTGTGTGTGGGATCGTGTGTGTGTGTGGGATCGTGTGTGTGTGGGATCGTGTGTGTGTGTGTGGGATCGTGTGTGTGGGATCGTGTGTGTGGGATCGTGTGTGTGTGTGGGATCGTGGGATCGTGTGTGTGTGTGGGATCGTGTGTGTGTGGGATCGTGTGTGTATGTGGGATCGTGTGTGTGTGGGATCGTGTGTGTGTGGGATCGTGTGTGTGTGTGGGATCGTGTGTGTGTGGGATCGTGTGTGTGTGGGATCGTGTGTGTGTGTGTGTGGGATCGTGTGTGTGTGTGTGTGTGGGATCGTGTGTGTGGGATCGTGTGTGGGATCGTGTGTGTGTGTGGGATCGTGTGTGTGTGTGGGATCGTGTGTGTGTGTGGGATCGTGTGTGTGTGTGGGATCGTGTGTGTGTGGGATCGTGTGTGTGTGGGATCGTGTGTGTGTGTGGGATCGTGTGTGTGTGTGGATCGTGTGTGTGTGTGGGATCGTGTGTGTGTGTGGGATCGTGTGTGTGTGGGATCGTGTGTGTGTGTGGGATCGTGTGTGTGTGGGGATCGTGTGTGTGTGGGGATCGTGTGTGTGTGTGTGTGTGATCGTGTGTGTGTGTGTGTGATCGTGTGTGTGTGTGTGGGATCGTGTGTGTGTGGGATCGTGTGTGTGGGGATCGTGTGTGTGTGGGATCGTGTGTGTGTGGGATCGTGTGTGTGGGATCGTGTGTGTGGGATCGTGTGTGTGGGATCGTGTGTGTGGGATCGTGTGTGTGGGATCGTGTGTGTGGGATCGTGTGTGTGGGATCGTGTGTGTGTGTGTGGGATCGTGTGTGTGTGTGTGGATCGTGTGTGTGTGTGTGGGATCGTGTGTGTGTGTGGGATCGTGTGTGTGTGTGGGATCGTGTGTGTGTGTGTGGGATCGTGTGTGTGTGTGGGATCGTGTGTGTGTGTGTGTGTGGGATCGTGTGTGTGTGTGGGATCGTGTGTGTGTGTGGGATCGTGTGTGTGGGATTGTGTGTGTGGGATCGTGTGTGTGTGGGATCGTGTGTGTGGGATCGTGTGGGTGTGTGTGTGGGATCGTGTGTGTGGATCGTGTGTGTGGGATCGTGTGGGTGTGTGTGGGATCGTGTGTGTGTGTGGGATCGTGTGTGTGTGTGTGGGATCGTGTGTGTGTGTGTGGGATCGTGTGTGTGTGGGATCGTGTGTGTGTGTGGGATCGTGGGATCGTGTGTGTGTGTGGGATCGTGTGTGTGTGGGATCGTGTGTGTGTGTGGGATCGTGTGTGTGGGATCGTGTGTGTGTGGGATCGTGTGTGTGTGTGGGATCGTGTGGGGATCGTGTGTGTGTGTGTGGGGATCGTGTGTGTGTGGGATCGTGTGTGTGTGGGATCGTGTGTGGTGGGATCGTGTGTGGGGATCGTGTGTGTGGATCGTGTGTGTGGGATCGTGTGTGTGGGATCGTGTGTGTGTGTGGATCGTGTGTGTGTGTGGGATCGTGTGTGTGTGTGGGATCGTGTGTGTGTGTGTGTGTGTGTGGGATCGTGTGTGTGTGTGGGATCGTGTGTGTGTGTGGGATCGTGTGTGTGTGTGTGGGATCGTGTGTGTGGGATCGTGTGTGTGTGTGGGATCGTGTGTGTGTGTGTGGGATCGTGTGTGTGTGTGTGTGTGTGGGATCGTGTGGGATCGTGTGTGTGGGATCGTGTGTGTGGGATCGTGTGTGTGTGTGTGTGGGATCGTGTGTGTGGGATCGTGTGTGTGTGTGTGTGTGGGATCGTGTGTGTGTGTGTGGGGATCGTGTGTGTGTGTGTGTGGGATCGTGTGTGTGTGTGTGAGATCGTGTGTGTGTGGGATTGTGTGTGTGTGTGTGTGTGGATCGTGTGTGTGTGTGTGAGATCGTGTGTGTGTGTGGGATCGTGTGTGTGTGTGTGGATCGTGTGTGTGTGTGGGATCGTGTGTGTGTGTGGGATCGTGTGTGTGTGTGGGATCGTGTGTGTGTGGGATCGTGTGTGTGTGGGATCGTGTGTGTGTGGGATCGTGTGTGTGTGGGATCGTGTGTGTGTGTGGGATCGTGTGGGATCGTGTGTGTGTGTGGGATCGTGTGTGTGGGATCGTGTGTGTGTGTGTGTGGGATCGTGTGTGTGGATCGTGTGTGTGGGATCGTGTGTGTGTGTGTGTGTGGGATCGTGTGTGTGTGTGTGTGTGGGATCGTGTGTGTGTGTGTGTGTGTGTGTGTGGGATCGTGGGATCGTGTGTGTGTGTGTGTGGGATCGTGTGTGTGTGTGTGGGATCGTGTGTGTGTGTGTGGGATTGTGTGTGTGGGATCGTGTGTGTGTGTGGGATCGTGTGTGTGTGTGGGATCGTGTGTGTGTGTGGGATCGTGTGTGTGTGTGGGATCGTGTGTGTGTGTGGGATCGTGTGTGTGTGTGGGATCGTGTGTGTGGTGGGATCGTGTGTGTGTGGGATCGTGTGTGTGTGGGATCGTGTGTGTGTGTGTGGGATCGTGTGGTGGGATCGTGTGTGTGGGATCGTGTGTGGGGATCGTGTGTGTGGGATCGTGTGTGTGTGGGATCGTGTGTGTGTGGGATCGTGTGTGTGTGTGGGATCGTGTGTGTGTGTGGGATCGTGTGTGTGTGGGATCGTGTGTGTGTGTGGGATCGTGTGGGATCGTGTGTGTGTGGGGATCGTGTGTGTGGGATCGTGTGTGTGTGTGTGTGGGATCGTGTGTGTGGGATCGTGTGTGTGGGATCGTGTGTGTGTGTGTGTGTGGGATGTGTGTGTGTGTGTGTGGGATCGTGTGTGTGTGTGTGTGTGTGTGTGGATCGTGGGATCGTGTGTGTGTGTGTGGGGATCGTGTGTGTGTGTGTGGGATCGTGTGTGTGTGTGTGGGATTGTGTGTGTGGGATCGTGTGTGTGTGTGGGATCGTGTGTGTGTGTGGGATCGTGTGTGTGTGTGGGATCGTGTGTGTGTGTGGGATCGTGTGTGTGTGTGGGGATCGTGTGTGTGTGTGGGATCGTGTGTGTGTGGGGGATCGTGTGTGTGTGGATCGTGTGTGTGTGGGATCGTGTGTGTGTGTGGGGTGTGTCGTGTGTGTGGGATCGTGTGTGTGGGATCGTGTGTGTGTGATCGTGTGTGTGGGATCGTGTGTGGGATCGTGTGTGTGGATCGTGTGTGTGGGATCGTGTGTGTGGGATCGTGTGTGTGTGTGTGTGTGGGGATCGTGTGTGTGTGTGTGTGTGGGATCGTGTGTGTGTGTGTGTGGGATCGTGTGTGTGTGTGGGATCGTGTGTG
>NC_088402.1:89844984-89854984 GCF_034236695.1 Oncorhynchus nerka | reverse complement strand
CCCCTTCCTCTGCGTCTCCCCAGGTCCCTACCCTTGGTTCCCAGGAGGGAGCTTTTGAGAATGTGCGTATGAACTACAGTGGAGACCAGGGCCAGACCATCAGACAGCTCATCAGCGCCCACGTGCTGCGACGCGTCGCCATGTGTGTGTTGTCTTCGCCCCACGGGCGCCGCCAGCACCTCGCCGTCAGCCACGAGAAGGGCAAGGTGGGCACGTTGTTCCGCTAAATTGTATTTAAAAAGTTCAAAAGCAGTGTTTTCATCTTGATGTTATTTTAGTGTGCTCTTTTAGATATCATTCAAATCTTGATTTCGCAGAACCTGAACGCTCGGTTCCACTTTCTCTCTGGTGCTGACCCAGGGTTCCCTAACCCCTCTGCTCTCCTCTCCCCTCACTGTCCCACCTCTCCCCTCGTCTCCAGATCACCGTCCTGCAGCTGTCGGCTCTACTGAAGCAGGCCGATTCCAGTAAGAGGAAGTTAACCCTGACTCGTCTGGCCTCGGCCCCCGTCCCCTTCACCGTGCTCAGCCTCACTGGGAACCCCTGCAACGAAGACTATCTGGCTGTCTGTGGACTCAAGGTTAGTCAGATTCATTACAGGGTCTTCAGAAGCCATGTCTACAATTCCTCACTTCCTGTCTTCTTTGCCTCCCTCTCAACCATTTTGGGGCAGAAGTATTCAAGGTCGTCCCCTTTGACCTTCTTCTCAAAAGCATTTTCAGAAGGAGGCGAGGAGATGATGCAAGGAATTGAGAAAGAACCCCTGTCTCTAGATTTAGGGCCTATCTAGCTATATGTGTATTGAATTGAGGAAGGCCCTAAATCTAGTGACAGGGGTCTATCTAGCTATATGTGTATTGAATTGAGAAAGGCCCTATATCTAGAGACGGGGGTTCTATCTAGCTATATGTGTATTGAATTGAGGAAGGCCCTAAATCTAGTGACAGGGGTCTATCTAGCTATATGTGTATTGAATTGAGAAAGGCCCTATATCTAGAGACGGGGGTTCTATCTAGCTATATGTGTATTGAATTGAGAAAGGCCCTAAATCTAGAGACATGGGTTCTATCTAGCCATATGTGTATTGAATTGAGAAAGGCCCTAAATCTAGAGAGAGACCCCTATCTAGCTATATGTGTATATGTACAGTACAGTGCATTCCTGAAGTATTCAGACTAGGGCTGTTTCAGTTACCGTATTACCGCCACATCGACGGTCACGGGTTATGAAGGCAGTAAAATTCCACTCCACGCTCTGTTGCTACCGATGGTCATTATTAGCCTACCAAACTTAACTACCTGGTACTCAGCAATCTGTTGTCCCTCTAGTCACTCTGACATCAATGTAAATGTCATGAGAGCCCATGAGCCCATTTCTATAGGCTATGTAATTGTTTGAGAGAAAAAAATGTGATGGCCTCTGTTAAAAAGAGGAGGATCCCATCAGCTTCCTATAGGGTAGGCCAACTGTATTTATTTCTCAACTTTCTTAATATTAAGTAGTTTGCTTTTCTTTACAACAGGAGTATATCCTACCTGGCTGCCATGAACATAAACCAGGGGAAAAGCGTCCTCCATTCACTATTTAAGTGGATAGATGTAAACATGTATTTTCCCCACTGCCACTGTTTAGATACAGGTGCATTATAATGGTCCATTCTACATCAAAACTAATTTAACATATTATTTAGTCTATGTGAAGACAATAATTAATCAAGAATAGTCAGATGGGTGACAATATTACCCAATCCCTGAATTGATGCCCAGCGTAACAAACAATACCTTGTTTTTGCTGCTTTTTCTAATCAGTCACACACCTCATGTTGCCAAGCTGTCTGTCTCTCTCTTTCTCTTTCTCTCTCTCTCTCTCTCTCTCTCTCTCTCTCTCTCTCTCTCTCTCTGTCTCTGTCTCTGTCTCTGTCTCTGTCTCTCTGTCTCTGTCTCTCTGTCTCTGTCTGTCTCTCTCTCTCTGTCTCTCGCTCTCTGTCTCTCTCTCTGTCTGTCTCCTCTCGCTCTGTCTCTCTCTCGCTCTCTGTCTCTCTCTCTCTGTCTCTCTCTGTCTCTCTGTCTCTCGCTCTCTGTCTCTCGTCTCTCTCTCTCTGTCTCTCTGTCTCTCTGTCTCTCTCGCTCTCTGTCTCTCGCTCTCTGTCTCTCGCTCTCTGTCTCTCGCTCTCTGTCTCTCGCTCTCTGTCTCTCGCTCTCTGTCTCTCGCTCTCTGTCTCTCGCTCTCTGTCTCTCTCTCTGTCTCTGACTCTCTCGCTCTCTGTCTCTCTCTCTCTCGCTCTCTCTCTCTCTCGCTCTCTCTCTCTCTCTCTCTCTCTCTGTCTCACTCTCTGTCTCTCTCTGTCTCTCTGTCTCTGTCTCTCTCGCTCTCTGTCTCTCGCTCTCTGTCTCTCGCTCTCTGTCTCTCTCGCTCTGTCTCTCTCTCTCTGTCTCTCTCTCTCTCTGTCTCTCTCTCTGTCTCTCTCTCTCTGTCTCTCTCTCTCTCTCTCTCTCTCTCTCTCTCTCTCTCTCTCTCTCGTTCAGGACTGCCACGTGCTGACATTCAGTAGTACAGGTTCAGTTTCAGAACACCTGGTGCTGCACCCTCAGCTGGCTACTGGGAACTTCATAATCAAGGCTATCTGGCTGCCTGGCTCCCAGACGGAGCTGGCCATCATCACGGCGGACTTCGTCAAGGTACCACATCAGCTCTTTATAAAGTTTGCTAGGTTATTGATTCAAATCTAGATAAAAACATTTTTTTTTTTTTTTTTGTGAAAAATTCCTGGGTTAATCCTTTCTTTATCCAGCTCTTGAGGTAGTATAACGTGCACGCCTTAGACAAGGACCTGACTGTAAAAACACTAACAGAATGGAAAATCATCTCCGTTTGTCCTTTTGTCTTTCAATAGAAGAATGAATGGAATAGAAGGGTTGATTTGCATAACAGCGTTGATTGGTGAGACTCCTCCTTCTTCTTCTTCTCTCCTGTTAGATCTATGACCTGTCAGTGGACGCTCTCAGCCCCGTGTACTACTTCCTGCTGCCGAGCTCCAAGATCCGTGACGCCACCTTCCTGTTCAACGAGGAAGGGAAGAGCATCATCGTCATCATGTCCTCTGCTGGCTACATGTACACGCAGGTCATGGACGAGTCGTCCAGCGCCCAACACGGCCCCTTCTATGTTACCTCAGTCCTGGAGATCAGCCACCAGGACCTGAAGGTACAAACACACCTGGGTTGAACGCAGAAATCCTTCAAATAGTTTCTCTTGAACTTTAAAAACAGAGAGCCTTTTCCCGTGTTTACCAGAATGGTCCGGGTCAACTCGATCAAGCGGAGCTGAAGTATTTTGAAAGAAAATAAATCATATCTGAATTCTGCATCGTAGCTCTGTGTCCTTCCAGGACAGTAACGACCAGGTGGCAGAGGAGTGTTACAGCCATGTTCTCCAGACGCTGCTGTTCTGGACGGACTGGTGGACGGTCTGACTGACTTGTCTGGTCTGTCTGTTCTGACTGGTCTCTCTCCCTCCTTCCAGGACAGTAACGGTCAGGTTGCTGGCGGCGGTGTATCTGTGTACTACAGCCACGTTCTCCAGATGCTGTTCTTCAGCTACAGCCAGGGCAAGTCGTTCGCTGCCACAGTCAGTCGCAGCACCACCGACGTACAGAGACTCTTCACCATCAACGTCAAAGGGTAAGGATAACCAACGGAGTATTCATGAACTTTTTTATTTATTTTTGTATTAGTTAAGTAAGTAGACAACTTGGATAGTTAGAATTATGCACCACTTGTTGTAATTGGACACCATTTGTCCGGAGTTATTAATACATTTAATTTTTTCCGATGTATCTTAACGTTGTCCGTCTCTCCAGCTCTAATGGGGGCAGTAAGACGTCTCCAGCTCTGTGCCAGTGGTCTGAGGTGATGAACCACCCAGGCCTGGTGTGCTGCGTCCAGCAGACTACTGGTATCCCACTGGTCATCATGGTCAAACCTGACACCTTCCTCATCCAGGAGATCAAGACCCTGCCTGCTAAGGCTAAGGTATAGTACACACACACACACACACTCTGGTCATCAGGGTCAAACCTGACACCTTCCTCATCCAGGAAATGAAGACCCTGCCTTCTAAGGTAGCATATCAGAGCCCAATCAACATACTCTTTCTCAGTTTGTCTTTCCTCCGTTCCTCTCTACTTCCTTCTCTAAAGGCATTGGACTTCAGGTCTTCTGAGCCACCCACCCACCCCACTGAGCAACACCCACCCCACTGAGCAACACACACACAACACTAATAGTCCTGTCTCCTCCCGTCAGATCCAGGACATGGTAGCTATCCGTCACACAGCGTCTAACGAGCAGCAGCGAACCACCATGATCCTGCTGTGTGAGGACGGCTCTCTGAGGATCTACATGGCTAACGTAGACAACACCTCCTATTGGCTCCAGCCCTCCCTGCAGCCCTGCTCCGGCATCTCCATCATGAAGCCTGTCAGGAAACGCAAGGCTGCTGCAGCAAGTGGGTTAAACTAAACAGCCCCCTCTCTGTCTGTCTGTCTGGGTCTGTCTGTCTGGTCCTGTCTGTCTGGTCCTGTCTGTCTGGTCCTGTCTGTCTGGTCCTGTCTGTCTGGTCCTGTCTGTCTGGTCCTGTCTGTCTGGGTCTGTCTGTCTGGGTCTGTCTGTCTGGGTCTGTCTGTCTGGGTCTGTCTGTCTGGGTCTGTCTGTCTGGGTCTGTCTGTCTGTCGGTCTTCTCCAAATCCTTTCGTTTCACGTCACTCATTCAGTTTGTTTTTCCAGGTTACCGGTGCCAGGTTCTGTCAAAATGCTTTAGTCAACTGAATAAATCACACACACACATTTCCTCCAGAAAGGGTACTTTTATAGAGCCCCTCTACCGTATAGAGCCCCTCTACCATATAGAGCCCCTCTACCGTATAGAGCCCCTATAGAGCCCCGTATAGAGCCCCGTATAGAGCCCCTCTACCGTATAGAGCCCCGTATAGAGCCCCTCTACCGTATAGAGCCCTGTATAGAGCCCCGTATAGAGCCCCTCTACCGTATAGAGCCCCGTATAGAGCCCCTCTACCGTATAGAGCCCCGTATAGAGCCCCTCTACCGTATAGAGCCCCGTATAGAGCCCCTCTACCGTATAGAGCCCCGTATAGAGCCCCTCTACCGTATAGAGCCCCGTATAGAGCACCGTATAGAGCCCCGTATAGAGCACCGTATAGAGCCCCTCTACCGTATAGAGCACCGTATAGAGCCCCTCTATCGTATAGAGCCCCTCTACCGTATAGAGCCCCGTATAGAGCCCCTCTACCGTATTTTTCACTCTTTTTACTGTTGTTTTATTTCTTTACTTATTGTTCACCTAAAATACCTATTTCTGCGCTGTTGGTTAGAGCCTGTAAGGAAGCATTTCACTGTAAGTTCTACACCTGTTGTAATCAGCGAACGTGACAAACAAACTTTTGATTTGATATTCTCCTTTTCTAGTTTGAATATTGCTTAGAACGTTCCAAAAAAACGATCACTTGATATCTAACGAATGGTCTGTTCCACTTGCCGCCTTGTTCCAGCCACTCGTACCTCCAGTCAGGTGACCTTCCCGGTGGACTTCTTCGAGAGTAACCAACAGCTGACGGAGGTGGAGTTCGGAGGCAACGACCTCCTGCAGGTTTACAACGGACAACAGATCAAACACAGACTCAACTCCACTGGGATGTATGTCGCCAACACTAAGGTATGATGCCCCCTCTCTCTGTCCAACTCGCTACAGCTCTGGGCTTTGATTCGACTGCTCTGGGATAACGCAAAATCCACTTCCAGTCTTTCATTAAGTGGTTTGATTATTGCGAAGCTGTCATCGAGGCCAAAAGGGTGGCTACTTGGAAGAATCTCCAATATATTTTGATTTAACACTTTGTTGGTTACTACATGACTCCATATTGTGTTATTTCATAGTTTTGATGTCTTCACTATTATTCTACAATGTAGAACACATTTTTGGAGGAAAACTGACACATAGTGTATTTGTACACCTGAAACCCCACCTCTTTAAGGAATACCTAGGATAGGATAAAGTAATCCTTCTCCCCCCCCTTAAAAGACCTAGATGCACTATTGTAAAGTGGCTGTTCCACTGGATGTCATAAGGTGAAAGCACCAGTTTGTAAGTCGCTCTGGATAAGAGCGTCTGCTAAATGACTTAAATGTAAATGTAATGTACGTGCCATTCAAACTGCATTAATCCTGAACCCCCTTTTTCTCATCTTAATGATATGGTTCTCTCTTCCCCCTCTGCCCAGCCGGGAGGCTTCACCGTGGAGACGGTCAACAACAACATCTCCATGGTGATGACAGGCATGCGGGTGCAGGTGGGCACGCAGGCCATCGAGCGGGCACCCTCCTACCTGGAGATCTTTGGGCGAACCATGCAGGTGAACATGACCCGACCCCGCTGGTTCGACTTCCCCTTCACCAGGGAGGAGGCTCTGCAGGCCGACAAGAAACTCTCCATCTTCTGTAAGGACACACGAACGAAGGAAAATACTGAACTGTGTAACGAGGGTTTGGCGCTGTGTAACGAGGGTTTGGCGCTGTGTAACGAGGGTTTGGCGCTGTGTAACGAGGGTTTGGCGCTGTGTAACGAGGGTTTGGCGCACTGTAACGAGGGTTTGGCGCACTGTAACAAGGGTTTGGCGCGCTGTGTAACGAGGGTTTGGCGCACTGTAACGAGGGTTTGGGGCGCTGTGTAACGAGGGTTTGGCGCACTGTAACGAGGGTTTGGCGCACTGTAACGAGGGTTTGGGGCGCTGTGTAACGAGGGTTTGGGGCGCTGTGTAACGAGGGTTTGGGGCGCTGTGTAACGAGGGTTTGGGGCGCTGTGTAACGAAGGTTTGGGGCGCTGTGTAACGAGGGTTTGGGGCGCTGTGTAACGAGGGCTTGGCGCTGTGTAACGAGGGTTGGGAAGGCGTGTACAGTATATACCTTATGCATATTATCACACGTACACAGAGACAGAGCTTTCCAACAGTCAGACAGGCAGGATCTCCTGCAGCACGTTAACTTTTCAAAGATGAGTGTGAAAAGTTATCTGCTGTGCAAATGCTTAACTCTGGAAAAATGTAACGGTTCCCTTAGTCTCTGACTAACCTCTCCCTTCTTCTTCGTTCCTCCAGTCGGAGCGTCAGTTGACCCGGCCGGGCATCACCGTGTCTCTGACTAACCTCTCCTCATTCCTCCTGTCAGAGCGTCAGTTGACCCGGCCGGGCATCACAGTGTCTCTGACTAACCTCTCCCTTCTTCTTCGTTCCTCCAGTCGGAGCGTCAGTTGACCCGGCCGGGCATCACAGTGTCTGACTAACCTCTCCCTTCTTCTTCGTTCCTCCAGTCGGAGCGTCAGTTGACCCGGCCGGGCATCACAGTGTCTCTGACTAACCTCTCCCTTCTTCTTCGTTCCTCCAGTCAGAGCGTCAGTTGACCCGGCCGGGCATCACCGTGTCTCTGACTAACCTCTTCCTCCAGTCAGAGCGTCAGTTGACCCGGCCGGGCATCACCGTGTCTCTGACTAACCTCTCCCATCTTCTTCGTTCCTCCAGTCGGAGCGTCAGTTGACCCGGCGGGTGTCACTATGCTGGACTCTATAAAGATCTATGGTAAAACCAAGGAGCAATTTGGCTGGCCTGACGAGCCCCCCGAGGACTTCCCCTCGGCCTCCGTCAACAACGTGTGCTCTCCCAACCTCAACACCGGCAACGGCACCGGCGAAGGGGACATCGCCGCACCAGCCTCCACCGGCGGCACCGTGCTGGAGAGGTTAGTGTTAAACGCCACAGGGTTCAAAGGTTAACCAAAGGTCCACTAGACAAGAGACAGGTTCCACAAGATGGCCAAGTTGCAAAGTCAAAAAAAATGTCTAAATGTTCAATGTATGAAATCAAAAAATTAGTTTTTTTTCGGTCTTAATTTAAGGTTAGGGCTAGGCATTAGGCTACCACTGTGGTTCGGTTTGAGATGACATTTTGTGTCTTGGCTAGATGGGGGACTACTCTAGAGACAGGGTCGTCTGGGTCATTGCGGTGTGAAAATGATCGGAGCTTTCCTTTTGACTATATGCACGTGGGTCGTGTTCACTAGCCATGTAACGGAAGAAAAAGCTCTGAAACGGATTGACCAACCATACTTATCCAAAAGGAATCACTTTTGTTTTCCATGTAAAACATTTTTCTACAATGTGCCCTAATGAACACGACCCAGGCTAGAACCAGTAGAATGACATTAGCTGGAGAGCTTAATCTCTCTGTGATATATAGTTATCTCTCTCCTGACCCCTCAGTCTCTCTGTGATATATAGTTATCTCTCTCCTGACCCCTCAGTCTCTCTGTAATATATAGTTATCTCTCTCCTGACCCCTCAGTCTCTCTGTAATATATAGTTATCTCTCTCCTGACCCCTCAGTCTCTCTGTAATATATAGTTATCTCTCTCCTGACCCCTCAGTCTCTCTGTGATATATAGTTATCTCTCTCCTGACCCCTCAGTCTCTCTGTAATATATAGTTATCTCTCTCCTGACCCCTCAGTCTCTGTAATATATAGTTATCTCTCTCCTGACCCCTCAGTCTCTCTGTGATATATAGTTATCTCTCCTGACCCCTCAGTCTCTCTGTAATATATAGTTATCTCTCTCCTGACCCCTCAGTCTCTCTGTAATATATAGTTATCTCTCTCCCGACCCCTCAGTCTCTCTGTAATATATAGTTATCTCTCTCCTGACCCCTCAGTCTCTCTGTGATATATAGTTATCTCTCTCCTGACCCCTCAGTCTCTCTGTGATATATAGTTATCTCTCTCCTGACCCCTCAGTCTCTCTGTAATATATAGTTATCTCTCCTGACCCCTCAGTCTCTCTGTAATATATAGTTATCTCTCTCCTGACCCCTCAGTCTCTGTAATATATAGTTATCTCTCTCCTGACCCCTCAGTCTCTCTGTGATATATAGTTATCTCTCTCCTGACCCTTCAGTCTCTGTAATATATAGTTATCTCTCTCCTGACCCCTCAGTCTCTGTAATATATAGTTATCTCTCTCCTGACCCCTCAGTCTCTCTGTAATATATAGTTATCTCTCTCCTGACCCCTCAGCCCATGTAGTCTGTAATATATAGTTATCTCTCTCCTGACCCCCCAGTCTCTCTGTAATATATAGTTATCTCTCTCCTGACCCCTCAGTCTCTCTGTAATATATAGTTATCTCTCTCCTGACCCCTCAGTCTCTCTGTAATATATAGTTATCTCTCTCCTGACCCCTCAGTCTCTCTGTGATATATAGTTATCTCTCTCCTGACCCCTCAGTCTCTCTGTAATATATAGTTATCTCTCTCCTGACCCCTCAGTCTCTCTGTAATATATAGTTATCTCTCTCCTGACCCCCCCCAGCCCATGTAGTCTGTAATATATAGTTATCTCTCTCCTGACCCCTCTGTCTCTCTGTGATATATAGTTATCTCTCTCCTGACCCCTCAGTCTCTCTGTGATATATAGTTATCTCTCTCCTGACCCCTCTGTCTCTCTGTAATATATAGTTATCTCTCTCCTGACCCCTCAGTCTCTCTGTAATATATAGTTATCTCTCTCCTGACCCCTCAGCCCATGTAGTCTGTAATATATAGTTATCTCTCTCCCGGCCCCTCAGTCTCTCTGTGATATATAGTTATCTCTCTCCTGACCCCTCAGTCTCTCTGTAATATATAGTTATCTCTCTCCTGACCCCTCAGTCTCTCTGTAATATATAGTTATCTCTCTCCTGACCCCTCAGTATCTCTGTGATATATAGTTATCTCTCACCTGACCCCCCCAGCCCATGCAGTCTGTAATATATAGTTATCTCTCTCCCGGCCCCTCAGTCTCTCTGTGATATATAGTTATCTCTCTCCTGACCCCTCAGTCTCTCTGTAATATATAGTTATCTCTCTCCTGACCCCTCAGTCTCTCTGTAATATATAGTTATCT
>NC_088402.1:89807484-89839984 GCF_034236695.1 Oncorhynchus nerka | reverse complement strand
GTGAGGGATGTAACTTCATTATGCAGCTGGTCAATAACTTCTGGAAGCTCCATGCCCTCAAACCAAAGAACGCTTTCCTGGCCCCTGCCTGTCTGCCAGGTAAACTCACATTGTCTTTCCTGGCTCCTACCTGTCTGACCAGGTAAACTCACATTGTCTTTCCTGGCTCCTACCTGTCTGATCAGGTAAACTCACGTTGTCTTTCCTGGCTCCTACCTGTCTGACCAGGTAAACTCACGTTGTCTTTCCTGGCTCCTACCTGTCTGACCAGGTAAACTCACGTTGTCTTTCCTGGCTCCTACCTGTCTGACCAGGTAAACTCACGTTGTCTTTCCTGGCTCCTACCTGTCTGACCAGGTAAACTCACGTTGTCTTTCCTGGCTCCTACCTGTCTGACCAGGTAAACTCACGTTGTCTTTCCTGGCTCCTACCTGTCTGACCAGGTAAACTCACGTTGTCTTTCCTGGCTCCTACCTGTCTGACCAGGTAAACTCACATTGTCTTTCCTGGCCCCTACCTGTCTGACCAGGTAAACTCACATTGTCTTTCCTGGCCCCTGTCTGCCAGGTAAACTCACGTTGTCTTTCCTGGCTCCTACCTGTCTGACCAGGTAAACTCACGTTGTCTTTCCTGGCTCCTACCTGTCTGACCAGGTAAACTCACGTTGTCTTTCCTGGCTCCTACCTGTCTGACCAGGTAAACTCACATTGTCTTTCCTGGCTCCTACCTGTCTGACCAGGTAAACTCACATTGTCTTTCCTGGCCCCTACCTGTCTGACCAGGTAAATTCACATTGTCTTTCCTGGCCCCTACCTGTCTGACCAGGTAAACTCACATTGTCTTTCCTGGCCCCTACCTGTCTGCCAGGTAAACTCACGTTGTCTTTCCTGGCCCCTACCTGTCTGACCAGGTAAACTCACGTTGTCTTTCCTGGCTCCTACCTGTCTGACCAGGTAAACTCACATTGTCTTTCCTGGCCCCTACCTGTCTGCCAGGTAAACTCACATTGTCTTTCCTGGCTCCTACCTGTCTGCCAGGTAAACTCACATTGTCTTTCCTGGCCCCTACCTGTCTGCCAGGTAAACTCACGTTGTCTTTCCTGGCCCCTACCTGTCTGACCAGGTAAACTCACATAGTCTCATAGCTGGGTAGTGTTCAGTTTGGTGATATATATATATATATATTTTCAAACCAACATTTTTGTTTAACTTTTTGACTTTTTGGGGGGGGGCCCATGGCGTGTTCTACTTATACTTTTTTGATCTGCTGTAAAAAAAAATATATATTTATTTAAAAAATCATGATGTTTGTTTAGACTAATTATATGAATCGATCAATTGTTGTTCCTCTCCAGGTCTGACCCACATTGAAGCTACAGTGAACGCATTGGTGGACATCATCCATGGCTTCTGTACCTGTGAGCTGGACTACATTAACGTGGCCTCCAAGATCTACATGCAGATGCTACTGTGTCCCGTACGTTCCTCAGTTACGCTTTAGACATAGACCTGTGGTCTTTGCTGTGTTGATCCTGGATCGGCATTTTTCGCTGTGTTCAAACTTGTTCCGTTACCTAAATAGCACTTAAATGGTGTAAAAAAAAAAGTGTATTATAAAATACATTTTAAGTGATTTTGATTCTGTTTTTGTATTCCAGGACACGTCTGTTAGCTTCGCCTGTAAGCAGGCCCTGATCCGAGTACTCCGACCCAGGAACAAACGCCGTCACGTGACTCTTCCTTCTCCCCCTCGCTCCAACACACCCATGGGTAGGTATCTCCTACCCCTGAAATCAGACCAGGGCTTTCAAACCAGGGCTTTCAGACCAGGGCTTTCAAACCCTGTTTTCCTGGAGCGCAATCTTCCTGAAAGATTTTCACTCGAATCCCATTTCGTAACTAATCTGATTCAGTTTATCAACCCAGCTAATAATTAGAATCAGGTGCGTTGGATTAGGGTTAGAATAACAACCTAGAGGACGGGAGCTCGACAGGAACAGGGTTAGAATAACAACCTAGAGGACGGGAGCTCGACAGGAACAGGGTTAGAATGAAAACCCAGAGGACGGGAGCTCGACAGGAACAGGGTTAGAATGACAACCTAGAGGACGGGAGCTCGACAGGTTCAGGGTTAGAATGACAACCTAGAGGACGGGAGCTCGACAGGAACAGGGTTAGAATAACAACCTAGAACAGGGTTAGAATAACAACCTAGAGGACGGAGGACGGCTCGACAGGAACAGGGTTAGAATAACAACCTAGAGGACGGGAGCTCGACAGGAACAGGGTTAGAATGACAACCTTAGAATGGACGGGAGCTCGACAGGAACAGGGTTAGAATGACAACCTAGAGGACGGGAGCTCGACAGGAACAGGGTTAGAATAACAACCTAGAGGACGGGAGCTCGACAGGAACAGGGTTAGAATAACAACCTAGAGGACGGGAGCTCGACAGGAACAGGGTTAGAATAACAACCTAGAGGACGGGAGCTCGACAGGAACAGGGTTAGAATGACAACCTAGAGGACGGGAGCTCGACAGGAACAGGGTTAGAATGACAACCTAGAGGACGGGAGCTCGACAGGAACAGGGTTAGAATGAAAACCCAGAGGACGGGAGCTCGACAGGAACAGGGTTAGAATGACAACCTAGAGGACCGGAGCTCGACAGGAACAGGGTTAGAATGACAACCCAGAGGACGGGAGCTCGACAGGAACAGGGTTAGAATGACAACCTAGAGGACGGGAGCTCGACAGGAACAGGGTTAGAATGACAACCTAGAGGACTGGAGCTCGACAGGAACAGGGTTAGAATGAAAACCGTTTAGACTTTTCAGTTCTTCTATATTTTAGAATAGTTTTTCAACGTCCTCTACTTTATTAATCTCTTAAAGAGTTAGAAGCAAAGGCTTGGACAAATCAGAAACCACTAAATGATTTCATCGACGCTGAGTGTTCTCCTTTCTCCCTCCTCCTCCTCCTCCTCCAGGAGACAAAGACGATGATGATGAGGATGATGTTGATGACAAGATGCAGCCGTCTGGGCTGACGGGAGGAGAGGGGGGCAGGCAGGAGAGTCAGGAGCAGGGTGAGGTCGACCATGGCGACTTTGAGATGGTGGTGAGTCTCTTTGAGATGGTGGTGAGTCTGGTCCAATCGCTAGTGTCCACTCCTCCTCACCCACTCCTCATACACACTGTAGTAATCTAGTGTCCACTCCTCATACACACTCCTCATACACACTGTAGTAATCTAGTGTCCACTCCTCATACACACTGTAGTAATCTAGTGTCCACTCCTCATACACACTGTAGTAATCTAGTGTCCACTCCTCATACACACTGTAGTAATCTAGTGTCCACTCCTCATACACACTGTAGTAATCTAGTGTCCACTCCTCATACACACTGTAGTAATCTAGTGTCCACTCCTCATACACACTGTAGTAATCTAGTGTCCACTCATACTCCTCACCTCCTCCTCATACCACTCACTGTAGTAATCTAGTGTCCACTCCTCATACACACTGTAGTAATCTAGTGTCCACTCCTCATACACACTGTAGTAATCTAGTGTCCACTCCTCATACACACTGTAGTAATCTAGTGTCCACTCCTCATACACACTGTAGTAATCTAGGGTCCACTCCTCATACACACTGTAGTAATCTAGTGTCCACTCCTCATACACACTCCTCATACACACTGTAGTAATCTAGTGTCCACTCCTCATACACACTCCTCATACACACTGTAGTAATCTAGTGTCCACTCCTCATACACACTCCTCATACACACTGTAGTAATCTAGTGTCCACTCCTCATACACACTCCTCATACACACTATAGTAATCTAGTGTCCACTCCTCATACACACTCCTCATACACACTGTAGTAATCTAGTGTCCACTCCTCATACACACTCCTCATACACACTGTAGTAATCTAGTGTCCACTCCTCATACACACTCCTCATACACACTGTAGTAATCTAGTGTCCACTCCTCATACACACTGTAGTAATCTAGTGTCCACTCCTCATACACACTGTAGTAATCTAGTGTCCACTCCTCATACACACTGTAGTAATCTAGTGTTCACTCCTCATACACACTGTAGTAATCTAGTGTCCACTCCTCATACACACTGTAGTAATCTAGTGTTCACTCCTCATACACACTGTAGTAATCTAGTGTCCACTCCTCATACACACTGTAGTAATCTAGTGTCCACTCCTCATACACACTGTAGTAATCTAGTGTCCACTCCTCATACACACTGTAGTAATCTAGTGTCCACTCCTCATACACACTGTAGTAATCTAGTGTCCACTCCTCATACACACTGTAGTAATCTAGTGTCCACTCCTCATACACACTGTAGTAATCTAGTGTCCACTCCTCCTCACCCACTCCTCATACACACTGTAGTAATCTAGTGTCCACTCCTCATACACACTGTAGTAATCTAGTGTCCACTCCTCATACACACTGTAGTAATCTAGTGTCCACTCCTCATACACACTCCTCATACACACTGTAGTAATCTAGTGTCCACTCCTCATACACACTGTAGTAATCTAGTGTCCACTCCTCCTCACCCACTCCTCATACACACTGTAGTAATCTAGTGTCCACTCCTCATACACACTGTAGTAATCTAGTGTCCACTCCTCATACACACTGTAGTAATCTAGTGTCCACTCCTCATACACACTGTAGTAATCTAGTGTCCACTCCTCATACACACTCTAGTAATCTAGTGTCCACTCCTCATACACACTGTAGTAATCTAGTGTCCACTCCTCATACACACTGTAGTAATCTAGTGTCCACTCCTCATACACACTGTAGTAATCTAGTGTTCACTCCTCATACACACTGTAGTAATCTAGTGTCCACTCCTCATACACACTCTAGTAATCTAGTGTCCACTCCTCATACACACTCTAGTAATCTAGTGTCCACTCCTCATACACACTGTAGTAATCTAGTGTCCACTCCTCATACACACTGTAGTAATCTAGTGTCCACTCCTCATACACACTGTAGTAATCTAGTGTCCACTCCTCATACACACTCCTCATACACACTGTAGTAATCTAGTGTCCACTCCTCATACACACTGTAGTAATCTAGTGTCCACTCCTCATACACACTCCTCATACACACTATAGTAATCTAGTGTCCACTCCTCATACACACTGTAGTAATCTAGTGTCCACTCCTCATACACACTGTAGTAATCTAGTGTCCACTCCTCATACACACTGTAGTAATCTAGTGTCCACTCCTCATACACACTCCTCATACACACTGTAGTAATTTAGTGTCCACTCCTCATACACACTGTAGTAATCTAGTGTCCACTCCTCATACACACTCCTCATACACACTGTAGTAATTTAGTGTCCACTCCTCATACACACTGTAGTTATCTAGTGTCCACTCCTCATACACACTATAGTAATCTAGTGTTCACTCCTCATACACACTGTAGTAATCTAGTGTTCACTCCTCATACACACTCCTCATACACACTGTAGTAATCTAGTGTCCACTCCTCATACTCACTCTAGTAATCTAGTGTCCACTCCTCATACACACTCTAGTAATCTAGTGTCCACTCCTCATACTCAATCTCACAAACAGGAGTCAAGTCGCATTACCACGGTAACATCCCGCCCTTAAAGGGGCAGGTGAACAGTTTTGTCTCTGTAATATTTTTGTTAAAATGCTCCGGTCGCAGAATAATGTGATTTTAAATTATTTGTCACATTTACTACTTACAAATAATATTTGTATTGTTTTTAGAAACATGAAAAAACTAATATGTTGTTGTTTGTTTTTGTTGGTATAATTTTAGTGGCTGGTAAATAACAAAATCTGATTGGCTGGTTGAGTTTTAAATCTACCTGCCACAGTGGCTGGTGGCCCAAAAAATACATTTTTATTCCCTGCAAATAGCCATATAAACACACACCAAAATACTGTTCATGATGAAAAAAATGTCAAACGTTATCTGTCGTTTCGATCGTGTTTTGCTTATTGTCTGTTGTGTCTGGTCTGTGTATCTCTATCCAGTCTGAGTCCATGGTTCTGGAGACGGCGGAGAATGTGAACAATGGAAACCCATCTCCCCTGGAGGCTCTTCTGGCCGGGGCCGAGGGCTTCCCTCCGATGCTGGACATCCCCCCAGACGCGGACGACGAGACCATGGTGGAGCTGGCCATCGCACTGAGTCTCCAGCAGGACCAGCAAGGTCGATACTCACTAATACAACACCATCGTGAGAGTCATACACTTGAATATTCATATTTTACATTTACATATTGTGCTACTTAATCTGTTTTTTTTTCCCAGTAATCTTTTTCCCGGAAAGAAAGTAACATGTTCTAATGATTTTGTTTCTGTAGCCTTGCTTGACATGATAGCATAGTTGGCTAATGCTAGCATGACCTTTTTAGAGTCTGGATCAGTAAACCACTGTCTGTGTGGGAGTTTGGATTTGACAACCCTGTTGTAGCTATAATATTCTGGGCTCTAGCAGCCAGTGCCCTGGACCT
Organism: Oncorhynchus nerka; assembly: GCF_034236695.1. Lineage (NCBI taxonomy): Eukaryota > Metazoa > Chordata > Actinopteri > Salmoniformes > Salmonidae > Oncorhynchus > Oncorhynchus nerka. Next base: position 89,833,422 of record NC_088402.1, on the reverse strand, counting down.
CCCGGTCTCTAGGTCTGTCAGGTCAGACTCACTGTAGCAGTGAACTGTGAGGGTTTAGCTGTGTTGATAATGACCTTGGTGGTGGTGTTATATGTTGATCCAGGCAGCAGTGCCCTCGGTCTCCAGTCTCTCGGTCTGTCAGGTCAGACTCACTGTAGCAGTGAACTGTGAGGGTTTAGCTGTGTTGATAATGACCTTGGTGGTGGTGTTATATGTTGATCCAGGCAGCAGTGCCCTCGGTCTCCAGTCTCTCGGTCTGTCAGGTCAGACTCACTGTAGCAGTGAACTGTGAGGGTTTAGCTGTGTTGATAATGACCTTGTTGGTGGTGTTATGTGTTGATCCAGGCAGCAGCAGCAGTGCCCTCGGTCTCCAGTCTCTCGGTCTGTCAGGTCAGGCTCCCAGCTCTTCTTCTCTGGACGCAGGCACGCTGTCAGACACCACCGCATCAGGTAACGAAGCTCATTCTACACACGGGACTCCTCCCATCTTTTAAATCGCCAATCTCAACGGGACGGTTTTAAGCCCCGTTTGGTTCTTCATTGAAAGTGTCTTGTAGTTCAAGACTAGGATTATTCTGTGTTTGGGCAACTGGACTCAGTTTTCTATTCCATTAACATAAAAGCAGAATAGGGGAGGGAGGGTGTTTTTCCTGTAACAGCTGTGCTTAATGCTTCTAGAGGAGGGAGGGTATTTTTCCTGTAACAGCTGTGCTTAATGCTTCTAGAGGAGGGAGGGTATTTTTCCTGTAACAGCTGTGCTTAATGCTTCTAGAGGAGGGAGGGTATTTTTCCTGTAACAGCTGTGCTTAATGCTTCTAGAGGAGGGAGGGTATTTTTCCTGTAACAGCTGTGCTTAATGCTTCTAGAGGAGGGAGGGTATTTTTCCTGTGACAGCTGTGCTTATGCTTCTAGAGGGAGGGTATTTTTCCTGGCTGTGCTTATGCTTCTAGAGGAGGGAGGGTATTTTTCCTGTGACAGCTGTGGTTATGCTTCTAGAGGAGGGAGGGTATTTTTCCTGTAACAGCTGTGGTTATGCTTCTAGAGGAGGGAGGGTATTTTTCCTGTAACAGCTGTGGTTATGCTTCTAGAGGAGGGAGGGTATTTTTCCTGTAACAGCTGTGCTTATGCTTCTAGAGGAGGGAGGGTATTTTTCCTGTGACAGCTGTGCTTATGCTTCTAGAGGAGGGAGGGTATTTTTCCTGTAACAGCTGTGGTTATGCTTCTAGAGGAGGGAGGGTATTTTTCCTGTAACAGCTGTGGTTATGCTTACAGCCCCAGCATCAGACGACGAGGGGAGTACAGCCGCCACGGACGGTTCTACGCTACGGACCTCCCCGGCCGAGCACGGGGGCAGCGTGGGGTCAGAGAGCGGGGGGTCTGCCATCGACTCAGTGGCAGGAGAACACAGTGGTAAGTTGACACACAGAGGAAACTGTGATGCCCTATTCAAATGAGCTTCCTGGTTTCCTTGGAAGTTATGATTTAGACTTTTTTTACCTTTATTTAACTAGGCAAGTCAGTTAAGAACAAATTCTTATTTTCAATGACGGCCTAGGAACAGTGGGTTAACTGCCTGTTCAGGGGCAGAACGACAGATTTGTACCTTGTCAGCTCGGGGATTCAAACTTGCAACCTTTCGGTTACTAAACCAACACTCTAACCACTAGGCTACCCTGTCCCCTCTACACTCTAACCACTAGGCTACCCTGTCCCCTCTACACTCTAACCACTAGGCTACCCTGCCGCCTCCACACTCTAACCACTAGGCTACCCTGCCGCCTCCACACTCTAACCACTAGGCTACCCTGCCGCCTCCACACTCTAACCACTAGGCTACCCTGCCGCCTCCACACTCTAACCACTAGGCTACCCTGCCGCCTCTACACTCTAACCACTAGGCTACCCTGCCGCCTCTACACTCTAACCACTAGGCTACCCTGCCATGTGGTGAAACTGTTGTGTTCATCTGTCTAATCAGTAATTATTTCAAGGAAAGGAGGCAGGAAGGATGCACTTTTTAAGCCAAATCGAATCACAACAAATCCCTAGTCCTGTACCCACTAAACCCCTAGGTCCCCTAGGCACTTGACGGATGTCTGTTTTCCTCATTCCTTGTCTCTCTCTCTAGTGTCGGGCCGCAGCAGTGCGTATGGGGACACGACCGTTGAGGGCCACCCAGCAGGACCAGGTAGTGTGAGCTCCAGCACAGGGGCCATCAGCACCACCACAGCCCAGCAGGAGGGAGATGGATCGGACGGAGACGCAGAGACAGAGGGGGACATCCACACCAGCAACAGGTCAGGTCCCACCAAGGCACTGTGGTGGTTTGATTCTACATTGTATTACATGGTATGGACTTTCCCCTGTTTTGAACTTTGACCTGTTTGCAGTGTTGGTCCTTAGAAACGGTGAGATTTGACATCACTTCTCACGGAAAGAAGAATCTTTAAGGAGATTTTTGATTGTATATCTGATATCTGTACAAAGAGTCAAAAGTTTTAGAACGACGACTCATTCAAGGGTTTTTCTTTGTTTTTACTATTTTCTACATTGTAGAATAATAGTGAAGACATTAAAACTATAAAATAACACATATGGAATCATAGATTGTTCAAAGTAGCAACCCTTTTCCCTTGACATCTTTGCACACACTTGACATTCTCTCAACCAGCTTCACCTGGAATGCTTTTCCAACTGTCTTGAAGGAGTTCCCACATATGCTGAGCACTTGTTGACTGCTTTTCCTTCACTCTGCGGTCCAACTCATCCCAAACCATCTCAATTGGGTTGAGGTCAGGTGACTGTGGACGCCAGGTCATCTGATGCAGCACTCCATCACTCTCCTTCTTGGTCAAACAGCCCTTACACAGCCTGGAGGTGTGTTTGAATCATTGTCCTGTTGAAAAACAAATGATAGTCCCAATAAGCCCAAACCAGATGGGATGGTGTATTGCTGCAGAATGCTGTGGTAGCCATGCTGGTTAAGTGTTCCTTGAATTCTAAATAAATCACAAACAGTGTCACCAGTAAAGCCTCCCCAAACCATCACACCTCCTCCTCCTCCATGCTTCACGGTGGGAACCACACATGCGGAGATCATCCGTTCACCTGCGCCTCACAAAGAAACGGAGGTTGAAACCAAAAATCTCAAAGTTGGACTCATCAGACCGAAGGATAGATTTCAAATCAAATTGTATTAGTCACATGCACCGAATACAGCAGGTACCTTACCGTGAAATGCTGAATACAACAGGTACCTTACCGTGAAATGCTTCCTTACGAGCCCCTAACCAACAATGCAGTTTAAAAAAAACTACAGATAAGAAATACAAGTAAAAAGTAATTAAAGAGCAGCAGTAAAATAACAATAGTGAGACTATATACAGGGGAGGTACCGATGCAGAGTCAATGTGGAGGCTATATACAGGGGGCACCGGTTCGTTGAGGTAATATGTAGAAATATTGAAGTGACTAGATGATAACAACAGAGAGTATATCAGCGGTGTAAAAGAGGGGGGAGGGGAGCCATTTGATTAGATGTTCAGGAGTCTTATGGCTTGTGGGTAAAAGCTGTTAAGAAGCCTTTTGGACCTATACTTGGGGCTCCGGTACCACTTACCTTGCGGTAGCAGAGAGAACAGGCTATGACTGGGGTGGCTGGAGTCTTTGACAATTTTTAGGGCCTTCCTCTGACACCGCCTGGTATAGAGGTCCTGGATGGCAGGAAGCTTGGCCCCAGTGATGTACTGGGCCGTTCTCACTACTCTCTGTAGTGCCTTGCTGTTGGAGGCCGAGCAGTTGTCATACCAGGCAGTGATGCTCTCGATGGTGCAGCTGTAGAACCTTTCGAGGATCTGGGGACCCATGCCAAATATTTTCAGTCTGAGGGGGAATAGGTTTTGTTGTGCCCTCTTCCCCGACTGTCTTAGTGTGTTTGGACCATGTTCGTTTGTTGGTGATATTGACACTGAGGAACTTCAACTGCTCCACTGCAGCCCCGTCGATGTGAATGGGGGCGTGCTCGGTCCTCCTTTTCCTGTAGTCCACAATCATCTCCTTTGTCTTGATCACGTTGAGGGAGAGGTCTAATGTCCATTGCTCATGTTTTTTGGTCCAAGCATTATTGGTGTCCTTTAGTAGTGGTTTATTTTCAGCAATTCGACCATGAAGGCTTGATTCACGCAGTCTCCTCTGAACAGTTGATGTTTGTTACTTGAACTCTGTGAAGCATTTATTTGGGCTTCAATTTCTGAGGCAGGTAATTCTAATGAATGTATCCTCTGCAGCAGAGGTAACTCTGGGTCTTCCTGTCCTGTGGTGGTCCTCATGAGAGCCAGTTGACTCTAATGAATGTATCCTCTGCAGCAGAGGTAACTCTGGGTCTTTCTTTCCTGTGGTGGTCCTCATGAGAGCCAGTTGACTTTAATGAATGTATCCTCTGCAGCAGAGGTAACTCTGGGTCTTCCTGTCCTGTGGTGGTCCTCATGAGAGCCAGTTAACTTTAATGAACTTATCCTCTGCAGCAGAGGTAACTCTCGGTCTTCCTTTCCTGTGGCGGTCCTCATGAGAGCCAGTTGACTCTAATGAATGTATCCTCTGCAGCAGAGGTAACTCTGGGTCTTCCTTTCCTGTGGTGGTCCTCATGAGAGCCAGTTAACTCTAATGAACTTATCCTCTGCAGCAGAGGTAACTCTGGGTCTTCCTCATGAGAGCCGGTTTCATCATAGAGCTTGATCGTTTTTGGACTGCACTCGAAGAAACTTTCAAAGTTCTTGAAATTTTCCAGATTGACTGACCTTCATGTGAAAAAGTAATGATGGACTGTCGTTTCTCTCTGCTTATTTGAGCTGTTCTTGCCATAATATGGACTTGATCTTTTACCAAATAGGGTTATCTTCTGTATACCACTCAACCTTATCACAACACAACTGATTGACTCAAACACATTAATTTGTGGTATTTCTTTCCTTCTTAACTTTTAAAAAGACACAGCTGTTAATTGAAATGTACTCCAGGTGACTACGTCATTAAGCTGGTTGAGAGAATGCCAAGTATGTGCAAAGCTGGCTACTTTGAAGAACCTTTTTTTTTGGTTACTACATGACTCCATATGTGTTATTTCATAGTTTTGATGTCTTCACTTTTATTCTACAATGTAGGGGGGGAAGAAAGTACAAAATAAAGAAAAGCCCTCGAATGAGTTAGGTGTGTCCAAAACTTTAGACTGGTACTGTGTACATCTAACCACGCCTGTTGTCTCTATGGCAACCGTGTGCTTTGTGTTCTGACGTTCTTGTTGTTGTATCTGTTCCAGACTCCACACGGTGCGTCTGATGCTGCTGGAGCGACTCCTACAGCACCTGCCCCAGCTGGACAGTGTAGGAGGAGTCCATGCTATCCCTTACATGCAGGTACTAGCCCGTTACTGTTGTGCTGTGGCCCTTTTCATCCACTCAAACTTGTCTGTCTTTACTGACAATGATTTTTGCAGATACAAGGCTGTTTGGGAGGATTTTGGAACGATCGTGATATGTTCTCTTTTTATATATATTTTTTTTACATTTCCCTTTAGTTGAATGTACTGATTGGGAGGCTTGTGTCGCAAATATCACCCTGGTCTAAAGTAGTGCACTATATAGGACATTGGTGCTCTGGTCTAAAGTAGTGCACTATATAGGACATAGGGACCTGGTCTAAAGTAGTGCACTATATAGGGAATAGGGCTCTGGTCTATAGTAGTGCACTATATAGGGAATAGGGCTCTGGTCTAAAGTAGTGCACTATATAGGGAATAGGGCTCTGGTCTAAAGTAGTGCACTATATAGGGAATAGGGCTCTGGTCTAAAGTAGTGCACTATATAGGGAATAGGGCTCTGGTCTAAAGTAGTACCACTGTATAGGGAATATGGCTCTGGTCTAAAGTAGTGCACTATATAGGGAATAGGGCTCTGGTCTAAAGTAGTGCACTATATAGGGAATAGGGCTCTGGTCTAAAGTAGTGCACTATATAGGGAATAGGGCTCTGGTCTAAAGTAGTACCACTGTATAGGGAATAGGGCTCTGGTCTAAAGTAGTGCACTATATAGGGAATAGGGCTCTGGTCTAAAGTAGTGCACTATATAGGGAATAGGGAGCCTTTTGGGACCTCCCCCCCAGTCTTTCAGGATATAGAGCATTCTGCTGAATGACTGAAATGTCAATGTAATGCAGGTGGTCCTGATGCTGACCTCTGACCTGGATGGAGAAGATGACAAGGACAAGGGAGCTCTGGACGACCTGTTGGCTCTACTCATCGCTGAGCTGGGCATGCACAAGAAGGTACCTACCGTGTGTGTGTGTGTGTGTGTGTGTGTGTGTGCGCACGCCCGCCCGCCCGTGTGTGTGACGCCGTCGTATCGTTTCCCTGGTTCCTCTCGAAGCACATTGGAGCTTTGAGAGGAAATGGTTCAACAAGGATGCAGAAGAAAAGAATTGACGGCGAGTAACGTAACAGCTGGAGCTGTGTCTGTCTGTGTCTGTCTGTGTCTGTCTGTCTGTGTCTGTCTGTGTCTGTCTGTGTCTGTCTGTCTGTGTCTCTGTCTGTGTCTGTCTGTCTGTCTGTCTGTGTCTGTCTGTCTGTCTGTCTGTCTCTGTCTGTGTAACTGACCGTTCATTAACATAATCACATTTAGCATCTCTGTCTGTGTCTGTCTGTGTCTTCCTGTCTGTGTCTCTGTCTGTGTCTATAAGCCACTAATGCAGACCTTTGGAACATCTACATTTTAGAAAGTCTAATAAATATATTTAATATAACCTATACTTTCCATTTAATAATATAGTCTACACCATCACAATAAATCCATGTAATATAGTCTACACCTTCACAATAAATCCATGTAATATAGTCTACACCATCACAATAAATCCATGTAATATAGCCTACACCTTCACAATAAATCCATGTAATATAGTCTATACCATCACAATAAATCCATGTAATATAGTCTAATAAATTCACAATAAATCCATAGTAATATAGCCTACACCTTCACAATAAATCCATGTAATATAGTCTATACCATCACAATAAATCCATGTAATATAGTCTACACCATCACAATAAATCCATGTAATATAGCCTACACCTTCACAATAAATCCATGTAATATAGTCTACACCTTCACAATAAATCCATGTAATATAGTCTACACCATCACAATAAATCCATGTAATATAGTCTACACCTTCACAATAAATCCATGTAATATAGCCTACACCTTCACAATAAATCCATGTAATATAGTCTACACCTTCACAATAAATCCATGTAATATAGCCTACACCTTCACAATAAATCCATGTAATATAGTCTACACCTTCACAATAAATCCATGTAATATAGCCTACACCTTCACAATAAATCCATGTAATATAGTCTACACCTTCACAATAAATCCATGTAATATAGTCTACACCTTCACAATAAATCCATGTAATATAGTCTACACCTTCACAATAAATCCATTATTTATTTTAGACAGGTCTGAAGAAACAGGATATGAAGAACGTTTTGTCTAGAACAGAATAACTACTGTGGGCTTTCTATTGGCTCGGCAATATGACTGTGGGCTTTCTATTGGCTCGGCAATATGACTGTGGGCTTTCTATTGGCTCGGCCATATGACTGTGGGCTTTCTATTGGCTCGGCAATATGACTGTGGGCTTTCTATTGGCTCGGCAATATGACTGTGGGCTTTCTATTGGCTCGGCAATATGACTGTGGGCTTCAGTAGTTCATTTAGAATTCCATGGCATTATTTTATAGTATGAAGAATACAATTGAACCAAGCTGAATAAAATAGAAAGGATATTTTCTCCGAACCATTTGAGGGAGTGCGAACATGCGGCTATTCTGTGTGGAGGTTAACAAAGAAACAGGCCCTCCTATCGGCTTAATTTTGACTTATTAATGTAACTTAAGTTCTACAAACGTTGGGCTTTATATATTTAGATTTTTAATACATTGTAAGGCGGCATGATGCGATAAATAAAAAAATAAAAAACATATGTAAAAAATGTGCAGGCTGCACTCCATCAGTCTCTCATTCACAGTTTGACAAGCACTTGATAATATTCTCACCAGGCCTCGAATTTCCCAGTGACCAACCTAAAAAAAAAAACAACCATGCCTTGTGGTCGTTGTGCCCTTAGGCTGAATATTATAATTCCCTTCTTCTGGCTGCCAATCGCCATGCTCCGAAGCCCCTCTCATTCACATGGCTCTCTCGGTTATCTACATTTTTAATAGCCAATGCCCGTCACGTGATTTGGGTCCTTCTCACAGGCTACAAGTGAAGACGGACACATCTGGGACCCTACTGCGTGCGTCCTTATCCAATTACGAGGTGCATATTGAAGATATTGGAAGAACTGTCCACATTTACTTTTCGTAAGCCAACCTAACGAACAGCAAAAGCACTAGCCTATGTCAATTTACTACCCCCCCATAGTACAAAGGTTGACCTATTCTATTATAAAGGTGTAATTTTATGGTGAAAATGTATCATCCCCAAACTTGACACTCCCGCGCAGCTTCTGTATGTCAGTTAGGCTCTACACCGCTTGTAAAGCAGATTCATGTTCTTATATTTAAGAAGTTATTTGGCCACTTTAGTTGTGATTACAAACCTGATCAAACCATAGGGTCGGCTACATGAGGTGTGCGACTTTCATTTGGAAAAGTTGTTAGAAAATGCACACGCTGTTGTTTTACTGTACACAAGGGGGGCCATACAACATTCTCAAGGGGGGCACACGTCATTCTCAAGGGGGGGGCCACACGTCATTCACACTGGGGGCCATACGTCATTGTCACCCATCAGACTATTCTTGATTAATTATTGTCTTCACATAGACTAAATAATATGTTAAATTAGTTTTGATGTAGAATGGACCATTATAATGCACCTGTATCTAAACAGTGGCAGTGGGGAAAATACATGTTTACATCTATGCACTTAAATAGTGAATGGAGGACACTTTTCCCCCTGGTTTATGTTCATGGCAGCCAGGTAGGATATACTCCTGTTGTAAAGAAAAGCAAACTACTTAATATTAAGAAAGTTGAGAAATAAAGACAGTTGGCCTACCCTATAGGAAGCTGATGGGATCCTCCTCTTTTTAGCCATCACTCATGTTTTCTCAAACAATTGCATAGCCTATAGAAAATGTTGCGCAACATGAGCTCCTGGGCTCTCATGAAAGTGTTTGATTTTCGGTTACATTTACACTGATGTCAGAGTGATTAGAGGGACAACAGAGTGCTGAATACCAGGCAGTTAAAAAGTTTAGTAGACTTCTAATGACCATCAGCAGGATCAGAACGCTGTTTTGAAAAGCCTAGTTACCGTGACTAAACGGTCACCGGTCACCTTTGACTGCGGTCATGACTTTGTGACCACCAGTGTGGCGGTAATACGGTCACCGTAACAGCCGTTAGAAACAGCCTTGGTGTGTGTGTCCCTTTGTCATTGTCCGTTCTCTCACCACCGTTTTGTTTGTTTGTTTTCTCCTCCAGGACGTGTCCAAGAAGAACGAGCGCAGCCCCATCAACGAGGTCCATCTGGTCATCATGAGACTGCTCTCTGTGTTCATGTCCAGAACCAAGTCTGGATCTAAGTCTTCCTCTGAGGTACGGGCTTTCCGCTCCTCCAATATTTACCAAAAAAATAACTCCCCCCCCAGAGATTTTCTATATTAACCAGAAGAGAAAATGATATTCAGTCACTCATGGAGGACAATGAAGTAGAGTCAGTGACTCAACCCACTCAATGCTTTTATTAAATGATATTCAGTCACTCATGGAGGACAATGAAGTAGAGTCAGTGACTCAACCCACTCAATGCTTTTATTGAAGCTGCAATTATAACCCAATTCACATAGAAATGCGAGTTATAGATCTGTCGTTCTCGTTGAAAGCAAGTCTTAAGTGGTAGAGATCTGTGCTATTTCTATGCTTCCCTTTTTAAAGGAGCAATATTGCAGAAATCGCTCCCTTATTTCCTGGTTGCTAAAATTCGAATAGTTCGCCTGATATCAGTTTGTGACACAAGCCAGTGTCGTCTAGAGAATCATTGTATCCATCTAAACCTGCTGTGAAATATATTTATAATAACCCAAAAAATATTGTGTTTTTGAAGCTGGAAAGTAGAAAACCGCAAGTAGAAGACGCAACAACGGAAAGCATAGAAATGGCGCACATAGAACACATCTACCGCTTCATAGACTTGCTTTCAATGAGAATGACCGATTTTATAACACCCTTTTCTATGTGAATTTGTTCGGGGTCACCCAAAAAAGTTACATATTGCAGATTTAATTTTTTGATTTGGCATCTTTTTACTTTCGGTTTTGAACACCAACTTCAGACAGCTGATAATATATTTCACAGCAGGGTTTTAAATGGTACAATGATTCTCTACATTGCCTCTTTTGTCTCACAAACTATGATTAGGTGAACTATTCGAATTTTAGCAACCAGGAAATAGGGGAGCGATTTCTGCATATTGCTCCTTTAAGTGACACATTTCAGCGTGATGCCTTCGTTAAGGTTTTACGGACAGAAAACAGAGGCTTTTCTACCTTTTTCAAAATGGCCTCCTATGGAATTTTATGTTGATCTGTTCTAAGTTTTCCCGATTCACATCTCCTTCTCCAGTCGTCCTCTCTGATCTCCAACGCCACGGCCACAGCCCTGCTCAGTCAGGGGGCGATAGACTACTGTCTCCACGTCCTCAAGTCTCTGCTGGAGTTCTGGAAGAGCCAGCAGGAAGAGGAGGAGTCTGTGGCAGCCTCCCAGCTCCTCAAACCTCACACCTCCTCCTCTCCTCCGGACATGAGCCCCTTCTTCCTGAGGCAGTACGTCAAGGTAAGAGGAAACCCCAAAGCCGATTTCCAAAAACGTAATCTTGTTGAGTGCAGCCAACAAACTGGTTTTTCACAGACTTTGTTTCAGCATGTTGAGGGGATCAGTTGGAGCATCACTGGTGCTGAATGGGTCATCTTGATCACATAATGAATAGATGTTTGGGATGCAAGGTGATTGGTAGACACTGTGTTCCTGTGTGTCTATTTACTTCATGTATGTTCTCTCCTGTCTCTCCCTCTCCTGTGTCTCTCCTCTCGCTCTCTCCTGTCTCTCTCCTCTCGCTCTCTCCTGTCTCTCTCCTCTCGCTCTCTCCTGTCTCTCTCCTCTCGCTCTCTCCTGTCTCTCTCCTCTCGCTCTCTCCTGTCTCTCTGTCTCTCTCTCCTCTCTCCTGTCTCTCTCTCTCTCTCGCTCTCTCCTGTCTCTCTCTCTCTCTCTCCTCTCGCTCTCTCCTGTCTCTCTCCTCTCGCTCTCTCCTGTCTCTCTCCTCTCGCTCTCTCCTGTCTCTCTCCTCTCGCTCTCTCCTGTCTCTCTCCTCTCGCTCTCTCCTGTCTCTCTCCTCTCGCTCTCTCCTGTCTCTCTCCTCTCGCTCTCTCCTGTCTCTCTCTCCTGTCTCTCTCTCCTGTCTCTCTCTCCTGTCTCTCTCTCCTGTCTCTCTTCTCTTCTCTCGCCCTCTCCTGTCTCTCCCTCTCCTGTCTCTCTCCTGTCTCTCCCTCTCCTGTCTCTCTCCTGTCTCTCCTCTCGCTCTCTCCTGTCTCTCTCCTCTCGCTCTCTCCTGTCTCTCTCCTCTCTCTCTCTCCTGTCTCTCTCTGTCTCTCTCCCTCTCCTGTCTCTCTCCTGTTCTCTCTCTCCTGTCTCTCTCTCTCCTCTCTCCTGTCTCTCTCCTCTCTCTCTCCTGTCTCTCTCCTCTCCTGTCTCTCTCCTCGCTCTCTCCTGTCTCCTCCTCTCGCTCTCTCCTGTCTCTCTCCTCTCCTCTCTCCTGTCTCTCTCCTCTGTCTCTCTCTCTCTCGCTCTCTCCTGTCTCTCCTCTCGCTCTCTCCTGTCTCTCTCCTCTCGCTCTCTCCTGTCTCTCCCTCTCGCTCTCTCTGTCTCTCTCCTCCGCTGTCTCTCTCCTCTCTGTCTCTCTCCTGTCTCTCTCCTCTCTCGCTCTCTCTGTCTCTCTCCTCTCGCTCTCTCCTGTCTCTCTCCTCCTGTCTCTCTCTCTCTCTCCTGTCTCTCTCTCTCTCGCTCTCTCTCCTGTCTCTCTCCTCTCGCTCTCTCCTGTCTCTCTCTCTCGTCTCTCTCCTGTCTCTCTCTCTCCTCTCGCTCTCTCCTGTCTCTCTCCTCTCGCTCTCTCCTGTCTCTCTCCTCTCGCTCTCTCCTGTCTCTCTCTCTCTCCTCTCTCTCCTGTCTCTCTCCTGTCTCTCTCTCTCTCCTCTCTCTCTCTCCTGTCTCTCTCCTCTCGCTCTCTCCTGTCTCTCTCCTCTCGCTCTCTCCTGTCTCTCTCTCTCGCTCTCTCCTGTCTCTCTCCTCTCGCTCTCTCCTGTCTCTCTCCTCTCGCTCTCTCCTGTCTCTCTCCTCTCGCTCTCTCCTGTCTCTCTCCTCTCGCTCTCTCCTGTCTCTCTCCTCTCTCGCTCTCTCCTGTCTCTCTCCTCTCGCTCTCTCCTGTCTCTCTCCTCTCGCTCTCTCCTGTCTCTCTCCTCTCGCTCTCTCCTGTCTCTCTCCTCTCGCTCTCTCCTGTCTCTCTCCTCTCGCTCTCTCCTGTCTCTCTCCTCTCGTCTCTCCTGTCTCTCTCTCGCTCTCTCCTGTCTCTCTCTCTGTCTCTCTGTCTCTCTCTCTCTCTAGCTCTCTCCTGTCTCTCTCTCTCTCGCTCTCTCCTGTCTCTCTCTCTCCTCTCGCTCTCTCCTGTCTCTCCTCTCCTCTCGCTCTCTCCTGTCTCTCCCTCTCCTCTCGCTCTCTCCTGTCTCTCCCTCTCCTCTCGCTCTCTCCTGTCTCTCCCTCTCCTCTCGCTCTCTCCTGTCTCTCCCTCTCCTCTCGCTCTCTCCTGTCTCTCCCTCTCCTCTCGCTCTCTCCTGTCTCTCCCTCTCCTCTCGCTCTCTCCTGTCTCTCCCTCTCCTCTCGCTCTCTCCTGTCTCTCCCTCTCCTCTCGCTCTCTCCTGTCTCTCCCTCTCCTCTCGCTCTCTCCTGTCTCTCCCTCTCCTCTCGCTCTCTCCTGTCTCTCCCTCTCCTGTCTCTCCCTCTCCTGTCTCTCCCTCTCCTGTCTCTCCCTCTCCTGTCTCTCCCTCTCCTGTCTCTCCCTCTCCTGTCTCTCCCTCTCCTGTCTCTCCCTCTCCTGTCTCTCTCCTGTCTCTCTCCTGTCTCTCCCTCTCCTGTCTCTCTCCTGTCTCTCTCCTGTCTCTCCCTCTCCTGTCTCTCTCCTGTCTCTCTCCTGTCTCTCCCTCTCCTGTCTCTCTCCTGTCTCTCCCTCTCCTGTCTCTCTCTCTCCTGTCTCTCCCTCTCCTGTCTCTCCCTCTCCTGTCTCTCCCTCTCCTGTCTCTCTCCTCTCGCTCTCTCCTGTCTCTCTCCTCTCTCTCTCTCCTGTCTCTCTTCTCTCCTCTCTCCTGTCTCTCTCCTCTCTCCTGTCTCTCTCCTCTCGCCCTCTCCTGTCTCTCTCCTCTCGCCCTCTCCTGTCTCTCTCCTGTCTCTCTCCTCTCTCTCTGTCTCTCTCCTCTCGCTCTCTCCTGTCTCTCCCTCTCTCTCTCTCTCTCCTGTCTCTCTCCTCTCTCTCCTCTCTCTCTCCGTCTCTGCTCTCTCCTGTCTCTCCTCTCTCTCTCTCTCTCGCTCTCTCCCGTCTCTCCTCTCGCTCTCTCCCGTCTCTCCTCTCGCTCTCTCCGTCTCTCCTCTCGCTCTCTCCCGTCTCTCCTCTCGCTCTCTCCCGTCTCTCCTCTCCTCGTCTCTCCTCTCGCTCTCTGCTCTCTCCTCTCCTGCTCTCTCCCGTCTCTCTCTCTCGTCTCTCCCGTCTCTCCTCTCGCTCTCTCTCGTCTCTCCTGCTCTCTCTCCTCTCGCTCTCTCCTGTCTCTCCCTCTCTCTGCTCTCTCCTCTCTCCTCTCCTCTCTCCCGTCTCTCCTCTCGCTCTCTCCCGTCTCTCCTCTCTCTCTCCCGTCTCTCCTCTCGCTCTCTCCCGTCTCTCCTCTCGCTCTCTGCTCTCGCTCTCTCCTCTCGCTCTCTCCCGTCTCTCCTCTCGCTCTCTCCCGTCTCTCCTCTCGCTCTCTCCCGTCTCTCCTCTCGCTCTCTCCCGTCCTCTCCTCTCGCTCTCTCCCCGTCTCTCCTCTCGCTCTCTCCTGTCTCTCCTGTCTCTTAATCAGGGTCATGCTGCTGATGTGTTTGAGGCCTACTCCCAACTTCTGACTGAGATGGTTCTGAGATTACCTTATCAGATCAAGAAGATCGCTGACACCAACCCCCGCATCACGCCTCCCGTCTTCGACCACTCCTGGTTCTACTTCCTGTCTGAGGTACATGATTACACACACTTTTTTCCTCCTCTCCCTCAATCGCTCTCTGTCTCCTACTAGCTCGCTCACACACACACTAACACCCCTTCTACCATCTATGGTTGCCTGTGTAGTACCTGATGATTCAGCAGACGCCCTTCGTGAGGCGCCAGGTCAGGAAGCTGCTCCTGTTCATCTGTGGTTCTAAGGAGAAGTATCGTCAGCTCCGGGACCTGCACACGCTGGACTCTCACGTCCGCGGCATCAAGAAGCTCCTGGAAGAACAGGGCATCTTCCTCCGCGCCGGCGTCGTCACGGCAACCTCCGGCTCCGCGCTGCAGTACGACACGCTCATTAGTCTGGTGAGTGTCTACATCTCAGTTCTTGGGAGAGAAATGTATTTTTATTTTTTTATTAATCCCCCAATACCTCAGTCTTACATCTTTAAAAAAAATATATATATATATTTATTTTTGCGACTTTTTCTTGTACTTGAGTTTCTCTGTTTTTTGTCGACAGATGGAGCACCTGAAGGCCTGTGCTGAGATAGCCACCCAGAGGACCATCAACTGGCAGAAGTTCTGTATGAAGGATGACTGTAAGTTCAAGGCTCTTCACTCTTGCTCTTTTATAGCCTTTTTCCCTCTCAAGTGGTAACCAGGGTAGCCTTTAGACTTGTCAAGTGGTAACCAGGGTAGCCTTTAGACTTGTCAAGTGGTAACCAGGGTAGCCTTTAGACTTGTCAAGTGGTAACCAGGGTAGCCTTTAGACTTGTCAAGTGGTAACCAGGGTAGCCTTTAGACTTGTCAAGTGGTAACCAGGGTAGCCTTTAGACTTGTCAAGTGGTAACCAGGGTAGCCTTTAGACTTGTCAAGTGGTAACCAGGTAACCTTTAGACTTGTCAAGTGGTAACCAGGGTAGCTTTTTCCTTGTCAAGTGGTAACCAGGGTAGCCTTTTTCCCTCTCAGACTTGTCAAGTGGTAACCAGGGTAGCCTTTAGACTTGTCAAGTGGTAACCAGGGTAGCCTTTAGACTTGTCAAGTGGTAACCAGGGTAGCCTTTAGACTTGTCAAGTGGTAACCAGGGTCCTTTAGACTTGTCAAGTGGTAACCAGGGTAGCCTTTAGACTTGTCAAGTGGTAACCAGGGTAGCCTTTAGACTTGTCAAGTGGTAACCAACATTTAGACTTGTCAAGTGGTAACCAGGAGTAGCCTTTAGACTTGTCAAGTGGTAACCAGGGTAACCTTTAGACTTGTCAAGTGGTAACCAGGGTAGCCTTTTCCTGTCAAGTGGTAACCAGGGTACTTTTTCCCTCTCAAGTGCTAACCAGGGTAACCTTTAGACTTGTCAAGTGGTAACCAGGGTAGCCTTTAGACTTGTCAAGTGGTAACCAGGGTAGCCTTTACTTGTCAAGTGGTAACCAGGGTTCAAGTGGTAACCAGGGTAGCCTTTTTCCCTGTCAAGTGGTAACCAGGGTAGCCTTTTTCCCTCTCAAGTGCTAACCAGGGTAACCTTTAGACTTGTCAAGTGGTAACCAGGGTAGCCTTTCCTCTGTCAAGTGGTAACCAGGGTCCTTGTCAAGTGGTAACCAGGGTAGCCTTTAGACTTATCAATTAAGTCAGGGTAGTGGTAACCAGGGTCCTTTAGACTTCTCAAGTGGTAACCAGGGTAGCCTTTAGACCTTAACCAGGGTAGCCTTTAGACTTGTCAAGTGGTAACCAGGGTAGCCTCTTAGACTTGTCAAGTGGTAACCAGGGTAGATTACTTGTCAGAGTGGTAACCAGGAGCCTTTCACACTTGTCAAGCTCCCCAGGGTGTCTTGTCAAGTGGTAACCAGGGTAGCCTTTTTCCCTGTCAAGAACAGGGCATCTTCAAGTGCTAACCAGGGTAACCTTTAGACTTGTCAATGGTAACCAGGGTAGCCTTTATTTCAAGTGGTAACCAGTCCGTCCAGCTTTAGTCTGGTAACCAGGGTAACCTTTAGACTTGTCAAGTGGTAACCAGGGTAGCCTTTTTATTTTGTTTTTCTTAACCAGGGTAGCCTTTTTCCCTCTCAAGTGCTAACCAGGGGTAACTTTAGACTTGTCAAAACCAGGGTAGCCTTTAGACTTGTCATGGTAACCAGGGTAGCCTTTATTGTCAATTGGTAACCAGGGTAGCCTTTAGACTTGTCAATTCGTAACCAGGGTAGCCTTTAGTTGTCTGGTAACCAGGGTAGCCTTTAGACTTGTCAAGTGGTAACCAGGGTAGCACTTGAAGTGGTAACCAGGGTCCTCTTGTCAGAACCAGGGTAGCCTTTAGACTTGTCAAGTGGTAACCAGGGTCTGTTTAGACTTGTCAAGAACCAGGGTAGCACTTCTAGATCTTGTCCCAGGGTAGCCCCGGCTGTAAGTGGTAACCAGGCTCTTTAGACTTGTCAAGTGGTAACCAGGGTAGCCTTTTTCCTTGTCAAGTGGTAACCAGGGTAGCCTTAGACTTGTCAAGTGGTAACCAGGGTAGCCTTTAGACTTGTCAAGTGGTAACCAGGGTAGCCTTTAGACTTGTCAAGTGGTAACCAGGGTAGCCTTTTCCTTGTCAAGTGGTAACCAGTCAAGGGTAACCTTTTAGACTTGTCAAGTGGTAACCAGGGTAACCTTTAGACTTGTCAAGTGGTAACCAGGGTAGCCTTTAGACTTGTCAAGTGGTAACCAGGGTAGCCTTTTTCCTGTCAAGTGGTAACCAGGGTTTTTTCCTCTCAAGTGCTAACCAGGGTAACCTTTAGACTTGTCAAGTGGTAACCAGGGTAGCCTTTAGACTTGTCATTTGGTAACCAGGGTAGCCTTTAGACTTGTCAAGTGGTAACCAGGGTAGCCTTTAGACTTGTCAAGTGGTAACCAGGGTAGCCTTTAGACCCAGGCCTTTTTCCCAAGTGGTAACCAGGGTAGCCTTTAGACTGTTTCACCAGGGTCCTTTAGACTTGTCAAGTGGTAACCAGGGTAGCCTTTAGACTTGTCAAGTGGTAACCAGGGTAACCTTTAGACTTGTCAAGTGGTAACCAGGGTAGCCTTTAGACTTGTCAAGTGGTAACCAGGGTAGCCTTTTTCCCTGTCAAGTGGTAACCAGGGTAGCCTTTAGACTTGTCAAGTGGTAACCAGGGTAGCCTTTAGACTTGTCAAGTGGTAACCAGGGTAGCCTTTAGACTTGTCAAGTGGTAACCAGGTAGCCTAGCCTTTAGAGACTTGTCAAGTGGTAACCAGGGTAGCCTTTAGACTTGTCAAGTGGTAACCAGGGTAACCTTTAGACTTGTCAAGTGGTAACCAGGGTAGCCTTTTTCCCTGTCAAGTGGTAACCAGGGTAGCCTTTTTCCCTCTCAAGTGCTAACCAGGGTAACCTTTAGACTTGTCAAGTGGTAACCAGGGTAGCCTTTAGACTTGTCAAGTGGTAACCAGGGTAGCCTTTAGACTTGTCAAGTGGTAACCAGGGTAGCCTTTAGACTTATCAATTCGTAACCAGGGTAGCCTTTAGACTTGTCAAGTGGTAACCAGGGTAGCCTTTAGACTTGTCAAGTGGTAACCAGGGTAGCCTTTAGACTTGTCAAGTGGTAACCAGGGTAGCCTTTAGACTTGTCAAGTGGTAACCAGGGTAGCCTTTAGACTTGTCAAGTGGTAACCAGGGTAACCTTTAGACTTGTCAAGTGGTAACCAGGGTAGCCTTTTTCCCTGTCAAGTGGTAACCAGTGGTCAAGTGCTAACCAGGGTAACCTTTAGACTTGTCAAGTGGTAACCAGGGTAGCCTTTAGACTTGTCAAGTGGTAACCAGGGTAGCCTTTAGACTTGTCAAGTGGTAACCAGGGTAACCTTTAGACTTGTCAAGTGGTAACCAGGGTAGCCTTTTTCCCTGTCAAGTGGTAACCAGGGTAGCCTTTTTCCCTCTCAAGTGCTAACCAGGGTAACCTTTAGACTTGTCAAGTGGTAACCAGCCTTTAGGTCAAGCCCTTTAGACTTGTCAAGTGGTAACCAGGGTAGCCTTTAGACTTGTCAAGTGGTAACCAGGGTAGCCTTTAGACTTGTCAAGTGGTAACCAGGGTAGCCTTTAGACTTGTCAAGTGGTAACCAGGGTAGCCTTTAGACTTGTCAAGTGGTAACCAGGTAGCCTTTAGACTTGTCAAGTGGTAACCAGGGTAGCCTTTAGACTTGTCAAGTGGTAACCAGGGTAGCCTTTAGACTTGTCAGGGTAACCTTTAGTGGTGGTAACCAGGGTAGCCTTTAGACTTGTCAAGTGGTAACAGGGTAGCCTTTTCCCTGTCAAGTGGTAACCAGGGTAGCCTTTTTCCTCTCAAGTGCTAACTTTTAGACTTGTCAAGTGGTAACCAGGGTAGCCTTTAGACTTGTCAAGTGGTAACCAGGGTAGCCTTTTTTCCTTCAAGTGGTAACCAGGGTAGCTTTTCAAGTGGTAACCAGGGTAACCTTTAGACTTGTCAAGTGGTAACCAGGGTAGCCTTTAGACTTGTCAAGTGGTAACCAGGGTAGCCTTTAGACTTGTCAAGTGGTAACCAGGGTAGCCTTTAGACTTGTCAAGTGGTAACCAGGGTAGCCTTTTTTCTGTCAAGTGGTAACCAGGGTAAACCAGGGTAACCTTTAGACTTGTCAAGTGGTAACCAGGGTAGCCTTTAGACTTGTCAAGTGGTAACCAGGGTAGCCTTTAGACTTGTCAAGTGGTAACCAGGGTAGCCTTTAGACTTATCAATTGTAACCAGGGTAGCCTTTAGACTTGTCAAGTGGTAACCAGGGTAGCCTTTAGACTTGTCAAGTGGTAACCAGGGTAGCCTTTAGACTTGTCAAGTGGTAACCAGGGTAGCCTTTAGACTTGTCAAGTGGTAACCAGGTAGCCTTTAGACTTGTCAAGTGGTAACCAGGGTAGCCTTTAGACTTGTCAAGTGGTAACCAGGGTAGCCTTTAGACTTGTCAAGTGGTAACCAGGTAGCCTTTAACTTGTCAAGTGGTAACCAGGGTAGCCTTTAGACTTGTCAAGTGGTAACCAGGGTAGCCTTTAGACTTGTCAAGTGGTAACCAGGGTAGCCTTTAGACTAAGTGGTAACCAGGGTAGCCTTTAGACTTGTCAAGTGGTAACCAGGGTAGCCTTTAGACTTGTCAAGTGGTAACCAGGGTAGCCTTTAGACTTGTCAAGTGGTAACCAGGGTAGCCTTTTTCTCTGTCAAGTGGTAACCAGGGTAGCCTTTTTCCTTGTCAAGTGGTAACCAGGGTAACCTTTAGACTTGTCAAGTGGTAACCAGGGTAGCCTTTAGACTTGTCAAGTGGTAACCAGGGTAGCCTTTTTCCCTGTCAAGTGGTAACCAGGGTAGCCTTTTTCCCTCTCAAGTGCTAACCAGGGTAACCTTTAGACTTGTCAAGTGGTAACCAGGGTAGCCTTTAGACTTGTCAAGTGGTAACCAGGGTAGCCTTTAGACTTGTCAAGTGGTAACCAGGGTAGCCTTTAGACTTGTCAAGTGGTAACCAGGGTAGCCTTTAGACTTGTCAAGTGGTAACCAGGGTAGCCTTTAGACTTGTCAAGTGGTAACCAGGGTAGCCTTTAGACTTGTCAAGTGGTAACCAGGGTAGCCTTTAGACTTGTCAAGTGGTAACCAGGGTAGCCTTTAGACTTGTCAAGTGGTAACCAGGGTAGCCTTTAGACTTGTCAACCAGGGTAGCCTTTAGACTTGTCAAGTGGTAACCAGGGTAGCCTTTAGACTTGTCAAGTGGTAACCAGGGTAGCCTTTAGACTTGTCAAGTGGTAACCAGGGTAGCCTTTAGACTTGTCAAGTGGTAACCAGGGTAGCCTTTAGACTTGTCAAGTGGTAACCAGGGTAGCCTTTAGACTTATCAATTCGTAACCAGGGTAGCCTTTAGACTTGTCAAGTGGTAACCAGGGTAGCCTTTAGACTTGTCAAGTGGTAACCAGGGTAGCCTTTAGACTTATCAATTCGTAACCAGGGTAGCCTTTAGACTTGTCAAGTGGTAACCAGGGTAGCCTTTAGACTTGTCAAGTGGTAACCAGGGTAACCTTTAGACTCGTCAAGTGGTAACCAGGGTAGCCTTTATGCCTCTCAATTGTGAATTTCTTGAAGTGTTCCCCTGTCCTTTTGCTGTTAACGAGCCAATCTGTGCTGTACTGCGAGAGTTTCAGTTGGCATGTATTAGTTAGTTTGTCTTTTTAACTCTCCTCTCTCCCCCTCCCCTCCCCCTCTCCTCTCCCTCCCCCTCTCCTCTCCCCTCCCCCTCTCCCCCTCCACCCCCTCTCCCCCCTCCACCCCCCCCTCCCCCCCCTCCACTCCCCTCTCTCTCCCCCTCCACTCCCCTCTCTCCCCCCCCTCTCTCCTCCCCCTCCCTCCCCTCTCTCCTCCCACTCCCCTCCCCCCTCCACCCCCCCTCTCCCTCCCCTCTCTCCTCCCCTCCACCCCCTCTCTCCCCCTCCACTCCCCTCTCTCCCCCCTCCACTCCCCTCTCTCTCCCCTCCACTCCCCTCTCTCCCCCTCCCCTCTCCTCCCCCCCTCCTCTCTCTCCTCTCTCTCCCCTCCCTCCCCTCTCTCTCCCCCTCCACTCCCCTCTCTCTCCCCACTCCCTCCCCTCTCTCCCCCCTCCACTCCCCTCTCTCTCCCCCTCCACTCCCCTCTCTCTCCCCCTCCCTCCCCTCTCTCCCCCCTCCACTCCCTCTCCCCTCCACTCTCTCTCCCCCTCCACTCCCTCTCTCCCCCTCCCCTCCCCTCTCTCCTCCCCTCCCTCCCCTCTCTCCTCCCCCTCCCCTCCCCTCTCTCTCCCCCTCCACTCCCCTCTCTCCTCCCCTCCCCTCTCCCTCCCCTCCCCTCTCTCCCCCCTCTCTCCTCCCCCTCCCTCCCCTCTCTCTCCCCCTCCACCCCCTCTCTCCCCCCCTCCCCTCCCCTCTCTCTCCCCCTCCACCCCCTCTCTCCTCCCCTCCCTCTCTCTCCCCCCTCCACTCCCCTCTCTCCTCCCCCTCCCCTCCCTCTCTCCCCCCCCACTCCTCCCCCTCCCCTCTCTCTCCCCCTCCCTCCTCCTCCCCTCTCTCTCCCCCTCCCCCTCCTCTCCCACTCCCCTCCCCCCTCCCCACTCCTCTCCCTCCCTCTCTCTCCCCCTCCCCACTCCTCTCCCACTCCCTCTCTCTCCCCTCCCCCACTCCTCTCCCACCCCTCTCTCCCACTCCCCTCTCTCCCCTCCCCTCTCTCTCACCCCCACTCCCCTCCCCTCCCTCTCTCTCCCCCTCCCCCACTCCCCCTCTCCCACCCCTCTCTCTCCCACTCCCCCTCCCCCACTCCCCTCTCTCTCCCCCTCCCTCCCTCTCTCTCCCCTCCCCTCTCTCTCCCCACTCCCCTCTCTCTCCCCACTCCCTCTCTCTCCCCACTCCCTCTCTCTCTCCCCACTCCCTCTCTCTCTCCCCCACTCCCCTCTCTCTCCCCCCCCTCTCCTCTCTCTCCCCCACTCCCCTCTCTCTCTCCTCCCTCCCTCTCTCTCTCCCCCACTCCCTCTCCTCTCTCTCCCCCACTCCCCTCTCCTCTCTCTCCCCACTCCCTCTCTCTCCCCTCTCTCTCTCTCTCTCTCCTCTCCTCCTCTCTCTCTCCTCTCCTCTCTCTCTCTCCTCTCCTCTCTCTCTCTCTCCCCACTCCCCTCTCCTCTCTCTCTCTCCCCACTCCCCTCTCCTCTCTCTCTCCCCCACTCCCCTCTCTCTCTCTCTCTCCCCACTCCCCACTCCCCTCCTCTCTCTCCCCACTCCCCACTCCCTCTCCTCTCTCTCTCCCCACTCCCTCTCTCTCTCTCTCCCCACTCCCTCTCCTCTCTCTCTCCCCACTCCTCTCTCTCCCCACTCCCCTCTCCTCTCTCCCCCCTCCCCTCCCTCTCTCCCCCACTCCCCTCTCCTCTCTCTCCCCACTCTCCTCTCCTCTCTCCCCCACTCTCCTCTCTCTCTCTCCCTCCTCTCCTCTCTCTCCCCCCTCTCCTCTCTCTCTCCCCCTCTCCTCTCTCTCCCCCACTCTCCCTCTCTCCCCACTCTCCTCTCCTCTCTCTCCCCACTCTCCTCTCTCTCTCCCCACTCTCCTCTCTCTCTCCCCACTCTCCTCTCTCTCTCTCCCCACTCTCCTCTCTCTCTCCCCACTCTCCTCTCTCTCTCTCCCCACTCTCCTCTCTCTCTCCCCACTCTCCTCTCTCTCTCCCCACTCCCTCTCTCCTCCCTCTCTCCTCTCTCCTCCCCCCTCCCCTCTCTCTCCAGCCATACTGTACTTCCTACTACAGGTCAGCTTCCTGGTAGATGAGGGAGTGTCTCCGGTGCTCCTCCAGCTGCTATCCTGTGCTCTGTGTGGCAGCAAGGTCCTGGCTTCCTCTTCCTCCTCCTCTTCCTCCGGAGGAGGGTCTGGGGGCACTGGGACTCAGTCCTCTCAGAGCAAGTCCTCAAGCAAGAAGAGCAAAAAGGAGGACAAGGAGAAAGACAAAGAAGGTGAGGGAGAGAGACACGAGAGTTCAGCACGTTATAACCTTACTTAAATTATTACGGCTGTATATCGTTGGAAATACCTTGATTGTTTTAACGTCTTTCGATCGTTAGAAAATTATTGAGTTAAAATGTTTTTTTATCCTTGAAAACCTTTCATTTTTTGTAAGTTTGAGAAACAGACTTGGTACTGTAGTCTGAAGTGTTTGTGTTTTAAGGAAGACTTACTACTGTAGTCTGAGGTGTTTTTTTGTGTGTGTGTGTGTGCGCTCCAAGCAAGTCTTCCTCTAAAATGTTGTCTTCTTCTCCAGGTGACGGTGTGGGTAGCCAGGAGGACCAGCTGTGTACTGCTCTGGTCTCTCAGCTCAACAAGTTTGCCGACAAAGAGACTCTCATCCAGTTCCTCCGTTGCTTCCTGCTCGAGTCCAACTCCTCCGCCGTGCGCTGGCAAGCCCACTGTCTCGCACTGCATATCTACAGGTGTGTACTCACACGACATAAAGGGACAGTAGTACACACTAGTGCGATTAACCGCCATTTTGTATTATGATTTTTTGGGGGGTTGTTTATAAACAACTAATTGTCAGTTCAATAACTTGAATTCCATTTAGTTTGTTTTCTTTGTGAAGCCAACTCGCCGTTTCTGGAGAGAGAAATCAAATCGTTCACGAGCGAAATCAACTGAACTATGCGGGACGCTGGGCTGAAGGGAGTTGTAGTTTTCATTGAGCAAATATTTAACCTAGTTCAGTGCAGAAATTTGGTAATTAACTGCAATGACCATAATCCATTGCACCAGTTTTTTTTTTTTGTCCCATCTCAGGCATAGACTTTTACGCCTGCTAAGTTAGATGCACGCAGACCGCATGAAAGAGGAATGTACACAACGACGTGAGAGGGAATAGAGACAAGTTCGTGATAGATATGCTTCATCTACTTTGAAGAACTAGCTGCCTGCACCTGTCCGCCTGTCCAACATCACTACTCTGGGCGGCTCTGACTTAGAATACGTGGACAACTACAAATACCTGGGTGTCTGGTTAGACTGTAAACTCTCCTTCCAGACTCACATCAAACGTCTCCAATCCAAAGTTAAATCTAGAATTGGCTTCCTATTTCGCAACAAAGCATCCTTCACTCATGCTGCCAAACATACCCTTGTAAAACTGACTATCCTACCGATCCTCGACTTCGGCGATGTCATTTACAAAATAGCCTCCAATACCCTACTCAACAAATTGGATGCAGTCTATCACAGTGCCATCCGTTTTGTCACCAAAGCCCCATATACTACCCACCGTTGCGACCTGTACGCTCTCGTTGGCTGGCCCTCGCTTCATACTCGTCGCCAAACCCACTGGCTCCATGTCATCTACAAGACCCTGCTAGGTAAAGTCCCCCCTTATCTCAGCTCGCTGGTCACCATAGCATCTCCCACCTGTAGCACACGCTCCAGCAGGTATATCTCTCTAGTCAACCCCAAAACCAATTATTTCTTTGGCCGCCTCTCCTTCCAGTTCTCTGCTGCCAAAGACTGGAACGAACTCCAAAAATCTCTGAAACTGGAAACCCTTATCTCCCTCACTAGCTTTAAGCACCAGCTGCCAGAGCAGCTCACAGATTACTGCACCTGTACATAGCCCATCTATAATTTAGCCCAAACACCTACCTCTTTCCCAACTGTATTTATTTTATTTATTTATTTATTTTACTCCTTTGCACCCCATTATTTCTATCTCTACTTTGCACATTCTTCCACTGCAAATCTACCATTCCAGTGTTTTACTTGCTATATTGTATTTACTTTGCCACCATGGCCTTTTTTTTTGCCTTTACCTCCCTCATCTCACCTCATTTGCTCACATCGTATATAGACTTGTTTATACTGTATTATTGACTGTATGTTTGTTTTACTCCACGTGTAACTCTGTGTCGTTGTATGTGTCGAACTGCTTTGCTTTATCTTGGCCAGGTCGCAATTGTAAATGAGAACTTGTTCTCAACTGGTCTACCAGGTTAAATAAAGGTGAAATAAAATAAAAACTACTAGTCAAATGATTTGGTCAGAGGGCCTCCCAGGTGGTGCAGTGGTCTAAGGCACTGCATCGCAGTGCTAGCTGTGCCACCAGAGACTCTGGGTTCGAGCCCAGGCTCAATTGTGCGTCGCCGTGGGCCCAGCGTCGTCCGGGTTAGGGAGGGTTTGATCGGTAGGGATATTCTTGTCTTATTACGCACCAGCGACTCCTGTGGCGGGCCGGGCGCAGTGCACGCTAACCAGGTCGCCAGGTGCACGGTGTTTCCTCCGACACATTGGTGCGGCTGGCTTCCAGGTTGGATGCGCGCTGTGTAAAGAAGCAGTGCGGCTTGGTTGGGTTGTGTATCAGAGGACGCATGACTTTCAACCTTCGTCTCTCCCGAGCCCGTACGGGAGTTGTAGCGATGAGACAAGATAGTAACTACTAATAATTGGATACTATGAAAATTGGGGAGAAAAAGTGGGGTAAAATAAAAACATTTAGTCAGACAGCTGTGCAGCTAGCCTAGCTAGGATGGTTAAAGACCGAGCAGTATGAGGAGGACAGAGAGAGAACGCTGGCTGCTAATGTGAAGATGTTGACTGTAAGAAATGAAAACCAATAAAGACATCATCAGATACAAACTAAGTCCTATACACAACTGAAATAGTGGTGTAATTCTTCTTCTATTGAGGTCTACCAAACCTGACAGAGACTATAGAATATTATCAATGCTTTGGCAATTCAATGTTCACTATTTTTACATGTTTAAATAATCAAAACATATATATATATATATATATTTTTTATAATCGAACTGAAACCAAACGGACCTAGAAAAGCATTAATCACTCAGCACTAGTACACACACACATTAGCCTCGTAAAAGGTATCTGTTGTAACAGTTATAAATGTGCAGGCTCTTCGTCATTCTAGACGATGCCTGAACCTAGAGAGCTGCCTACACACAATGGTTTCATTCTAGACGATGCCTGAACCTAGAGAGCTGCCTACACACAATGGTTTCATTCTAGACGATGCCTGAACCTAGAGAGCTGCCTACACACAATGGTTTCATTCTAGACGATGCCTGAAC
>NC_088402.1:89697484-89797484 GCF_034236695.1 Oncorhynchus nerka | reverse complement strand
TTTGTAGAATGACTACAAAATTATAATGAGAGTCATTTAGGATTTTTAGGTGATTTTGTAGATTAGTCCATTTCAGGAAATGTTGTTTCTGTGTCTCCAGGATTCCGCTGTGGAGTCTCTGACTACAGTGAAGCCCTACTGCAATGAGATCCATGCTCAGGCCCAGCTCTGGCTCAAGAAGGACCCCAAAGCATCGTATGAAGCCTGGAAAAAGTGCCTTCCAGCTAGATGTGAGTTGTTTTTTTTATGTATCGGTTGGTCTGCCCGACTGTAGTAGGGATTGATTTGAAGCTCAATGTTCACACAGCTTTGACCTACTACAGTAGCAATGTTGATCTATTGTACTTCTATGTGTTTGCAGGTTTTTTTAGCATTCAAACCTTCTCAAGCAGCTTAATTCATACTCTTAGAGGAGGGTCTCCCACAATAATGTGATGTGTACCACATACAAGTTAAAGTATTGGAGTTGTCACACACCACACTAATCCAGTAACACTACCTTTTCAAGCTTTACATTTTTTTTGTTTTTTATAAAAACTTTGCAAGCAAGACCATCCTGCTTGATTGGGCTGCTTTGTCTTATAGTAATGTGGTGCCTGTCTGTGGTGCCTGTCTGTGGTGCCTGTCTGTGGCGCCTGTCTGTGGCGCCTGTCTGTGGCGCCTGTCTGTGGCGCCTGTCTGTGGCGCCTGTCTGTGGCGCCTGTCTGTGGCGCCTGTCTGTGGCGCCTGTCTGTGGCTCCTGTCTGTGGTTCCTGTCTGTGGCTCCTGTCTGTGGTTCCTGTCTGTGGTTCCTGTCTGTGGTGCCTGTCTGTGGTGCCTGTCTGTGGTTCCTGTCTGTGGTGCCTGTCTGTGGTGCCTGTCTGTGGTTCCTGTCTGTGGTGCCTGTCTGTGGTGCCTGTCTGTGGTGCCTGTCTGTGGTTCCTGTCTGTGGTTCCTGTCTGTGGTGCCTGTCTGTGGTGCCTGTCTGTGGTTCCTGTCTGTGGTTCCTGTCTGTGGTGCCTGTCTGTGGTGCCTGTCTGTGGTGCCTGTCTGTGGTGCCTGTCTGTGGTTCCTGTCTGTGGTTCCTGTCTGTGGTGCCTGTCTGTGGTGCCTGTCTGTGGTGCCTGTCTGTGGTGCCTGTCTGTGGTGCCTGTCTGTGGTTCCTGTCTGTGGTGCCTGTCTGTGGTGCCTGTCTGTGGTTCCTGTCTGTGGTTCCTGTCTGTGGTGCCTGTCTGTGGTTCCTGTCTGTGGTGCCTGTCTGTAGTGCCTGTCTGTGGTGCCTGTCTGTGGTGCCTGTCTGTGGTGCCTGTCTGTGGTGCCTGTCTGTGGTTCCTGTCTGTGGTGCCTGTCTGTGGTGCCTGTCTGTAGTTCCTGTCTGTGGTGCCTGTCTGTGGTGCCTGTCTGTAGTTCCTGTCTGTGGTGCCTGTCTGTGGTGCCTGTCTGTGGTGCCTGTCTGTGGTGCCTGTCTGTGGTGCCTGTCTGTGGTGCCTGTCTGTGGTTCCTGTCTGTGGTTCCTGTCTGTGGTGCCTGTCTGTAGTTCCTGTCTGTGGTGCCTGTCTGTGGTTCCTTAAACCTTTTTATTTTATCAACACATTTTTTACATTTTATTTCATAACATATCTTTTCTGGTCAGTAGGTGCACAACGTGTAATGGCCGATGGTGATGTGTTGGATACAGTCCCACTATATATATATATATATATATGAGGTCTATGGTTTAAAAGCAGTAGCATCTAGTGAAAAGTAACACGTGATACGTACACAGAAAGAACAGTAGTGTTATTGCTGAAGCAAATGCATTTGATTACGGAACTCGGAGGAACTATCCCTTTCGGTATGCAAACTATCCTTTCAACAATGCCTGTAACACTTGTCCACCAGGCCAGGAGACGGCGTCCAAGCCCCAGAACAAGGCCGAGGTGCGGAGGCGTTACCTGATGGAGAAGTATGTGTGGAAGTGGAAACAGTTCATGAGGTCACGCTCCGAGGGTCTGTTCCCTCGGCTCCTCAAACTGGGACACAACAATTGGCTCAGACAGGTAAGGATACTCCCCTGCTCTTACAGCAGTACGGGGAGGCAGGGTAGCCTAGTGGTTAGAGCGTTGGAAGTTCATATCCCCGAGCTGACAATGTACAAATCTGTCGTTCTGCCCCCGAACAGGCAGTTAACCCACTGTTCCTAGGCCGTCATTGAAAATAAGAATTTGTTCTTAACTGACTTGCCTGGTTAAATAAAGGTAAAATAAAAAATACAATTTTAACTCAGTTTACTGGTACTGTTTGGTGTGGTACATACACACCAGTGGAGGGGTATACACAGTATACTCACTCTTTTTATGTGGGCATTGCGTATATGGGGCGGCAGGGTAGCCTAGTGGTTAGAGCGTTGGGCTAGTAACCGAAAGGTTGCAAGTTCAAACCCCCATACAGCTCGGCTGTAAAAAGACCAATATGGGATCGACCATTTTAGCTCGTTCAAAATGTACGTCACTGTTTGTCATAGAATTTCACACTAGGTTCTTTTCCTTGGCCCGGGAGACGCGTTTAGGATTAGACTATTTACCCAGGCAGCACTACACCACTCAGCTTTTACATTTGAAATTGAATGGAAAGGTTTTAAATTTTAAAAAATGTAAAATAATCATTTAAATGATACACGCTGCACCTTTCGATGAGACAACATGGGACTGAGGTTCATGTAGCTGGTGTTTGGACTCATATCACCTTCTTATTATTTTTAATTATAGCATTTTTCATTTCCATGCTTTTATTGTTTTACTGTCATCTCCTCTGTCTCCCAGGTGCTGTTCACCCCAGCCACCCAGGCAGCGCGGCAGGCAGCCTGTACCATCGTTGAGGCCCTCACCTCCATCCCCAGCCGCAAGCAGCAGGTGCTGGACCTGCTTACCAGGTAAGAGGCCGTCTTCGGGTTGGGAAAGGTAGCACTGTTTAAAAAATATATATATATATATGTTTTCAACTTTCAAATTGACACGATGGGGAAATGATCTAAGGATATCAGTTAAGTTGGTTGGTTAACACTGGGTGTTAATTGTTAGTAGCTGGACCAGGTGCGATCTGCAGTGAAATATTGCCATCAATACTTTGTTTTTTTTGTGCTAATATCCTGGCTTATATGTCAAACAGCTCTTCTAACAGGTATTTGTTTGTCCCTCAGTTACCTGGATGAGTTGAGCATCAGTGTGTGTTTGTCCCTCAGTTACCTGGATGAGTTGAGCATCGCTGTGTGTTTGTCCCTCCGTTACCTGGATGAGTTGAGCATCACTGTGTGTTTGTCCCTCAGTTACCTGGATGAGTTGAGCATCAGTGTGTGTTTGTCCCTCAGTTACCTGGATGAGTTGAGCATCAGTGTGTGTTTGTCCCTCAGTTACCTGGATGAGTTGAGCATCAGTGTGTGTTTGTCCCTCAGTTACCTGGATGAGTTGAGCATCACTGTGTGTTTGTCCCTCAGTTACCTGGATGAGTTGAGCATCACTGTGTGTTTGTCCCTCAGTTACCTGGAGGAGTTGAGCATCAGTGTGTGTTTGTCCCTCAGTTACCTGGAGGAGTTGAGCATCAGTGTGTGTTTGTCCCTCAGTTACCTGGAGGAGTTGAGCATCACTGTGTGTTTGTCCCTCAGTTACCTGGATGAGTTGAGCATCACTGTGTGTTTGTCCCTCCGTTACCTGGATGAGTTGAGCATCACTGTGTGTTTGTCCCTCAGTTACCTGGAGGAGTTGAGCATCAGTGTGTGTTTGTCCCTCAGTTACCTGGATGAGTTGAGCATCACTGTGTGTTTGTCCCTCAGTTACCTGGATGAGTTGAGCATCACTGTGTGTTTGTCCCTCAGTTACCTGGATGAGTTGAGCATCACTGTGTGTTTGTCCCTCAGTTACCTGGAGGAGTTGAGCATCACTGTGTGTTTGTCCCTCAGTTACCTGGATGAGTTGAGCATCAGTGTGTGTTTGTCCCTCAGTTACCTGGTTGAGTTGAGCATCAGTGTGTGTTTGTCCCTCAGTTACCTGGATGAGTTGAGCATCAGTGTGTGTTTGTCCCTCAGTTACTTGGATGAGTTGAGCATCGCGGGGGAATGTGCAGCTGAGTATCTGGGTCTGTACCAGAAGCTCATCAAGCCTCCTCAATGGAAGGTGTACCTGGCTGCCCGAGGAGTCCTGCCCTACATCGGAAACCTCATCACCAAGGAAATAGCCAACCTGTTGGCTCTGGAAGAGGCCACGCTCAGCACAGACCTGCAGCAGGGATACGCCCTCAAGAGCTTGACTGGTATGTGACGCGTTTCATTCACCTAAACCAAGGCGCTTGTATTAACTGGTCTTATAGGGACAGTTGACTCAAATAAAACATCAACATGATATTACAGCAGTATGTGGACACCCCTTCAAATTAGTGCATTCAGCTATTTCAGCCACACCCGTTGGTGACAGGTGTTTTTAAATTGAGCATATTGGCGGTAGAATGGCCTTACTGAAGAGCTCAGCGACTTTCAACGTGGCGCCGTCATAGGATGCCACCTTTTCAACAAGTCAGTTCATCAAACAAGCATTTCGCTACACTCGCATTAACATCTGCTAACCATGTGTATCCCGGTGCCACCACCCCGCTGACCAGAAGCTCTCGGGGTGTGCGAGAACACGTGGGCAGACGAAGAGAGAGCAGTAGGAGTAGCAGTGTTGTCTGTGGTGATCCATGTGACCAATAAAATTTGATTTGATGATATTTATGCCCTGCTAGAGCTTCCCCGGTTAACTAAGTGCTGTTATTGTGAAGTGGAAATGTCTAGGAGCAACAACGGCTCAGCCGCGAAGTGGTAGACCACACAAGCTCACAGAACGGGACTGCTGAGTGCTGTAGCGCGTAAAAAAATCTTCTGTCCTTCGTTGCAACACTCACTACCGAGTTCCAAACTGCCTCTGGAAGCAACTTCAGCGCAAGTACTGTTCGTCGAGAGCTTCATGAAATGGGTTTCCATGGCGGAGCAGCCGCACACAAGTCTAAGATCACCATGCGCAATGCCAAGCGTCGGCTGGAGAGGTGTAAAACTCACCGCCATTGGACCCTGGAGCAGTGGAAACGCCTTCTCTGGGGTGATGAATCACTCTTCACCGCCTGGCAGTCCGACGGACGAATCTAGGTTTGGAGGGGAACGCTACCTGCCTGAATGAATAGTGCAAACTAAAGTTTGGTGGACGAGGAATAATGGTCTGGGGCTGTTTTTCATGGTTCGGGCCCCTTAGTTCCAGTGAAGAGTCATCTTAACGTTACAGTATACAATGACATTATAGACAATTCTGTGCTTCCAACTGTGTGGCCCCGTGCACAAAGCAAGGTCCAAATAGAAATGATTTGTTGAGATCGGTGTGGAAGAACTTGACTGGCCTGCACAGAGCCCTGACCTCAACCTCATCGAACACCTTTGGGATTAATTGGAATGCCAACTGCGAACCAGCGCTAATCGCCCAATATCACTAATGCTTGTGTGGCTGAATGGAAGCAAATCCCCTGCAGAAATGTTCCAACATCTAGTGGAAAGCCTTCCCAGAAGAGTGGAGGCTGTTATAGCAGCAATGTTCCATCATCTAGTGGAAAGCCTTCCCAGAAGAGTGGAGGCTGTTATAGCAGCAATGTTCCATCATCTAGTGGAAAGCCTTCCCAGAAGAGTGGAGGCTGTTATAGCAGCAATGTTCCAACATCTAGTGGAAGGCCTTCCCAGAAGAGTGGAGGCTGTTATAGCAGCAATGTTCCTACATCTAGTGGAAAGCCTTCCCAGAAGAGGGGAGGCTGTTATAGCAGCAAACGGGGGGGAAGAACTCCATGTCAATGCCTGTGATTTTGTAATGAGATGTTTGACGAGCAGGTGTCCACATACTTTTGGTCATGTAGTGTACCTTGGCTTTAGTCGATTCACCAAGATATTTATCTAATACGTATACTTTGTTTTGCTAGAATGATGTAAAAAAATATATTTTAAAAAACCGATAAGCTTTGATGATATGTTAATATGATTACCTATCCCCGTGCTTGTCTTCTAGGCCTACTGTCGTCCTTTGTGGAGGTGGAGTCCATCAAGCGTCACTTTAAGAGTCGTCTGGTGGGCACGGTGCTGAACGGCTACCTGTGTCTCAGGAAACTAGTGGTGCAGAGGACCAAGCTCATCGACGAGACCCAGGACATGCTGCTGGAGATGCTGGAGGACATGACCACAGGTATAAAGCTAGTTAATATAGACCCAGGAGGACATGCTGCTGGAGGACATGACCACAGGTATACAGCTAGTTAATATATAGACCCAGGAGGACATGCCGCTGGAGGACATGACCACAGGTATAAAGCTAGTTAATATAGACCCAGGAGGACATGCTGCTGGAGGACATGACCACAGGTATAAAGCTAGTTAATATATAGACCCAGGAGGACATGCTGCTGGAGGACATGACCACAGGTATAAAGCTAGTTAATATATAGACCCAGGAGGACATGCTGGAGGACATGACCACAGGTATAAAGCTAGTTAATATATAGACCCAGGAGGACATGACCACAGGTATACAGCTAGTTAATATATAGACCCAGGAGGACATGCTGCTGGAGGACATGACCACAGGTATAAAGCTAGTTAATATAGACCCAGGAGGACATGCTGGAGGACATGACCACAGGTATAAAGCTAGTTAATATATAGACCCAGGAGGACATGCTGCTGGACATGACCACAGGTATAAAGCTAGTTAATATAGACCCAGGAGGACATGCTGCTGGACATGACCACAGGTATAAAGCTAGTTAATATAGACCCAGGAGGACATGCTGCTGGAGATGCTGGAGGACATGACCACAGGTATAAAGCTAGTTAATATAGACCCAGGAGGACATGCTGCTGGAGATGCTGGAGGACATGACCACAGGTATAAAGCTAGTTAATATATAGACCCAGGAGGACATACTGGAGGACATGACCACAGGTATAAAGCTAGTTAATATAGACCCAGGAGGACATGACCACAGGTATACAGCTAGTTAATATATAGACCCAGGAGGACATGCTGCTGGAGGACATGACCACAGGTATAAACATTTACATTACATACATTTAAGTCATTTAGCAGACGCTCTTATCCAGAGCGACTTACAAATTGGTGCTTTCACCTTATGACATCCAGTGGAACAGCCACTTTACAATAGTGCATCTAGGTATTTTAAGGGGGGGGAGAAGGATTACTTTATCCTATCCTAGGTATTCCTTAAAGAGGTGGGGTTTCAGGTGTCTCCGGAAGGTGGTGATTGACTCCGCTGTCCTGTCGTCGTGAGGGAGTTTGTTCCACCATTGGGGGGCCAGAGCAGCGAACAGTTTTGACTGGGCTGAGCGGGAACTGTACTTCCTCAGTGGTAGGGAGGCGAGCAGGCCAGAGGTGGATGAACGCAGTGCCCTTGTTTGGGTGTAGGGCCTGATCAGAGCCTGGAGGTACTGAGGTGCCGTTCCCCTCACAGCTCCGTAGGCAAGCACCATGGTCTTGTAGCGGATGCGAGCTTCAACTGGAAGCCAGTGGAGAGAGCGGAG
Organism: Oncorhynchus nerka; assembly: GCF_034236695.1. Taxonomy (NCBI): domain Eukaryota; kingdom Metazoa; phylum Chordata; class Actinopteri; order Salmoniformes; family Salmonidae; genus Oncorhynchus; species Oncorhynchus nerka. Next base: position 89,789,929 of record NC_088402.1, on the reverse strand, counting down.
GAGCGGGGTGACGTGAGAGAACTTGGGAAGGTTGAACACCAGACGGGCTGCGGCGTTCTGGATGAGTTGTAGGGGTTTAATGGCACAGGCAGGGAGCCCAGCCAACAGCGAGTTGCAGTAATCCAGACGGGAGATGACAAGTGCCTGGATTAGGACCTGCGCCGCTTCCTGTGTGAGGCAGGGTCGTACTCTGCGGATGTTGTAGAGCATGAACCTACAGGAACGGGCCACCGCCTTGATGTTAGTTGAGAACGACAGGGTGTTGTCCAGGATCACGCCAAGGTTCTTAGCGCTCTGGGAGGAGGACACGATGGAGTTGTCAACCGTGATGGCGAGATCATGGAACGGGCAGTCCTTCCCGGGAGGAAGAGCAGCTCCGTCTTGCCGAGGTTCAGCTTGAGGTGGTGATCCGTCATCCACACTGATATGTCTGCCAGACATGCAGAGATGCGATTCGCCACCTGGTCATCAGAGGGGGAAAGGAGAAGATTAATTGTGTGTCGTCTGCATAGCAATGATAGGAGAGACCATGTGAGGTTATGACAGAGCCAAGTGACTTGGTGTATAGCGAGAATAGGAGAGGGCCTAGAACAGAGCCCTGGGGGACACCAGTGGTGAGAGCGCGTGGTGAGGAGACAGATTCTCGCCACGCCACCTGGTAGGAGCGACCTGTCAGGTAGGACGCAATCCAAGCATGGGCCGCGCCGGAGATGCCCAACTCGGAGAGGGTGGAGAGGAGGATCTGATGGTTCACAGTATCGAAGGCAGCCGATAGGTCTAGAAGGATGAGAGCAGAGGAGAGAGAGTTAGCTTTAGCAGTGCGGAGTGCCTCCGTGATACAGAGAAGAGCAGTCTCAGTTGAATGACTAGTCTTGAAACCAAAAGCTAGTTAATAAAGCTAGTTAATATATAGACCCAGGAGGACATGACCACAGGTATACAGCTAGTTAATATAGACCCAGGAGGACATGCTGGAGGACTTGACCACAGGTATAAAGCTAGTTAATATAGACCCAGGACATGCTGGAGGACATGACCACAGGTATAAAGCTAGTTAATATAGACCCAGGAGGACATGCTGGAGGACTTGACCACAGGTATAAAGCTAGTTAATATATAGACCCAGGAGGACATGACCACAGGTATAAAGCTAGTTAATATATAGACCCAGGAGGACATGCTGCTGGAGATGCTGGAGGACATGACCACAGGTATAAAGCTAGTTAATATATAGACCCAGGAGGACATGCTGCTGGAGGACATGACCACAGGTATAAAGCTAGTTAATATATAGACCCAGGAGGACATGACCACAGGTATAAAGCTAGTTAATATAGACCCAGGAGGACATGCTGGAGGACATGACCACAGGTATAAAGCTAGTTAATATATAGACCCATGCTGGAGGACATATAAAGCTGTTAATGTATAGACCCAGGACATGACCACAGGTATAAAGCTAGTTAATATATAGACCCAGGAGGACATGACCACAGGTATAAAGCTACCCAGGAGGACATGCTGCTGGAGGACATGACCACAGGTATAAAGCCAGTTAATATATAGACCCAGGAGGACATGACCACAGGTATAAAGCTAGTTAATATATAGACCCAGGAGGACATGACCACAGGTATAAAGCTAGTTAATATAGACCCAGGAGGACATGCTGCTGGAGGACATGACCACAGGTATAAAGCTAGTTAATATATAGACCCAGGAGGACATGCTGCTGGAGGACATGACCACAGGTATAAAGCTAGTTAATATAGACCCAGGAGGACATGCTGGAGGATGTGACCACAGGTATAAAGCTAGTTAATATATAGACCCAGGAGGACATGCTGCTGGAGGACATGACCATAGGTATAAAGATAGTTCATTTATAGACCCAGGAGGGCATGCTGCTGGAGATGCTGGAGGACATGACCACAGGTATAAAGCTAGTTAATATATAGACCCAGGAGGACATGCTGGAGGACATGACCACAGTTATAAAGCTAGTTAATATATAGACCCAGGAGGACATGCTGCTGGAGATGCTGGAGGACATGACCACAGGTATACAGCTAGTTAATATAGACCCAGGAGGACATGCTGGAGGACATGACCACAGGTATAAAGCTAGTTAATGTATAGACCCAGAAGGACATGCTGCTGGAGGACATGACCATAGGTATAAAGCTAGTTAATATATAGACCCAGGAGGACATGCTGGAGGACGTGACCACAGGTATAAAGCTAGTTAATATATAGACCCAGGAGGACATGACCACAGGTATAAAGCTAGTTAATATATAGACCCAGGAGGACATGCTGCTGGAGGACATGACCACAGGTATAAAGCTAGTTAATATATAGACCCAGGAGGACATGACCACAGGTATAAAGCTAGTTAATATAGACCCAGGAGGACATGCTGGAGGACATGACCACAGGTATAAAGCTAGTTAATATAGACCCAGGAGGACATGACCACAGGTATAAAGCCAGTGCTTTCTTTCCATTCTCTAGGGACCGAGTCTGAGACCAAGGCCTTCATGGCTGTGTGTATTGAGACAGCCAAGAGATACGACCTGGATGACTACAGAACACCGGTGTTCATCTTTGAGAGACTCTGCAGCATCATCTACCCGGTAAACGGCTTCTTCTCTGTTCCTGCTCTAACTCAAGTCTATGGTTCAATTCCTCTTTCCTTGCCTCCTTCTCAAAACGCATTGGAGAGGTTTGAGGGGAAGGGGACCTTGGACCTTCTCTAATACGGTTGAGAAGATGGCAAGGAGATAGGAAGCAAGGAAAGAGGACGCAAAGGAATCACAGAAAGATGAATTGATAGCCTTTGTGTTTCTAGGAATGCATTGCATGGCGTAACTGAATCTCCTCCTCCTGCTCTTCCTCCTGCTCTTCCTCCCCCTCCTCTAACTTCTCCCTCCTAACTTCTCTCCTCCTCTTCCTTCTCCTGTTCCTCCTCCCCTTCTCCTCTTCCTCCTCCCCTCCTCCTCCTCTTCCTCCCCTCTCCAGGAGGAAAACGAGGTGACAGAGTTCTTTGTTACCCTGGAGAAGGATCCTCAGCAGGAGGACTTCCTGCAGGGCCGTATGCCTGGTAATCCGTACAGCAGCAACGAGCCAGGTATCGGACCCCTGATGAGGGACATCAAGAACAAGATCTGTCAAGACTGTGACCTGGTGGCCCTGCTCGAGGACGACAGTGGCATGGAGGTAGGAAAACAATAGATTTCTCCTGTAGCTACAACACTGTGCCAACTGGTTGTTTTGTTGTTGTCCAAGACACTGTTTATTCTTGTACATAGTCACGTTTTGCTGTGCTGTTTCGGGGGATTGCTGTCCTGGAGTAAAACACAAGAAGATGGGAGATGGTTCTCCGCTTCGTTTCTAATCGTCTCCTGTCTATTTTGTTTTCTCATAGCTTCTGGTGAACAATAAGATCATAAGTTTGGACCTGCCTGTGGCCGAGGTTTACAAGAAGGTGTGGTGCCCTACCAACGAGGTGACAAAACTCTTCACTATTTTATTTTCCAACTGTATTTTTCAAACAACGATTGAGGTTGTCTAAGGCTTGTTTGTGAAGTGTGTTGTTAACCTTGGGTTTTGTTTTTTTTGTCTGTCAGGGAGAGCCCATGAGGATCATATATCGTATGAGGGGTCTCCTTGGAGACGCTACTGAAGAGTTCATCGAGTCTCTGGACTCTACCACAGATGAAGAGGAGGATGAGGAGGAGGTGTATAAGATGGCAGGAGTGATGGCTCAGTGTGGGGGGCTGGAGTGTATGCTCAGCAGACTGTCTGGCATCAGGGACTTCAAACAGGGAAGACACCTGCTCACTGTGAGTAGGACATGGAACAGAATACTACATTATATATTGGTTCTAGTTAATTATAGTTTCAGGAAATGCAACATTTACATTGTAGTCAGAGACTAGTTATTACCATTATTATATAATATTTACATTGGAGTCAGAGACTAGTTATTACCATTATTATATAATATTTACATTGGAGTCAGAGACTAGTTATTACCATTATTATATAATATTTAAGAATTGGGGAGAAAAAGGGGTCAAATTCAAACAATTTTGCCTCGGTCATGTCAGTACAACGATAGTGGTTTTTTTTTGACATATTTCAGAATTTCCCCATTTAGAGTAGAAAATAACTCTCTCCTGTCCCCTTCCCAGGTGCTGCTGAAGCTGTTCAGTTACTGTAGAAAATAACTCTCTCCTGTCCCCTTCCCAGGTGCTGCTGAAGCTGTTCAGTTACAGTAGAAAATAACTCTCTCCTGTCCCCTTCCCAGGTGCTGCTGAAGCTGTTCAGTTACAGTAGAAAATAACTCTCCTCTGTCCCCTTCCCAGGTGCTGCTGAAGCTGTTCAGTTACTGTAGAAAATAACTCTCTCTTCTGTCCCCTTCCCAGGTGCTGCTGAAGCTGTTCAGTTACAGTAGAAAATAACTCTCTCTTCTGTCCCCTTCCCAGGTGCTGCTGAAGCTGTTCAGTTACTGTAGAAAATAACTCTCTCCTCTGTCCCCTTCCCAGGTGCTGCTGAAGCTGTTCAGTTACTGTAGAAAATAACTCTCTCCTCTGTCCCCTTCCCAGGTGCTGCTGAAGCTGTTCAGTTACTGTAGAACATAACTCTATCCTCTGTCCCCTTCCCAGGTGCTGCTGAAGCTGTTCAGTTACTGTAGAAAATAACTCTCTCCTCTGTCCCCTTCCCAGGTGCTGCTGAAGCTGTTCAGTTACTGTAGAAAATAACTCTCTCCTCTGTCCCCTTCCCAGGTGCTGCTGAAGCTGTTCAGTTACTGTAGAAAATAACTCTATCCTCTGTCCCCTTCCCAGGTGCTGCTGAAGCTGTTCAGTTACTGTAGAAAATAACTCTATCCTCTGTCCCCTTCCCAGGTGCTGCTGAAGCTGTTCAGTTACTGTAGAAAATAACTCTCTCCTCTGTCCCCTTCCCAGGTGCTGCTGAAGCTGTTCAGTTACTGTAGAAAATAACTCTCTCCTCTGTCCCCTTCCCAGGTGCTGCTGAAGCTGTTCAGTTACTGTAGAAAATAACTCTCTCCTCTGTCCCCTTCCCAGGTGCTGCTGAAGCTGTTCAGTTACTGTAGAAAATAACTCTATCCTCTGTCCCCTTCCCAGGTGCTGCTGAAGCTGTTCAGTTACTGTAGAAAATAACTCTATCCTCTGTCCCCTTCCCAGGTGCTGCTGAAGCTGTTCAGTTACTGTGTGAAGGTGAAGATCAACAGACAGCAGCTGGTCAAACCAGACATGAACACCCTCAACGTCATGCTGGGCACACTCAACCTGGTGAGGAATAAATGTATTTCTTTTTAAATTTAACTAGGCAAGTCAGTTAAGAACAAATTCTTATTTACAGTGACGGCAAACCCCCGAGCTGACAAGGTACAAATCTGTCGTTCTGCCCCTGAACAGGCAGTTTAACCCACTGTTCCTTGGCCGTCATTGAAAATAAGAATTTGTTCTTAACTGACTTGCCTAGTTAAATAAAGGTAAAAAATTAAATAAGAAAGTAATATAACATTGTGACATGACTTGATGCAGATACAAGATGCACAATTCAAAATATATATATTTTTGGGGGGTTTGCAGGAGAAATTCTATCAGTTTAATTTTGACCAGAGTTTGGCCATATATTTGTTTTTCTTCCTCTGTAGGCGTTGGTTGCAGAGCAGGAGAGTAAGGACAGTGGAGGAGCGTCCATAGCAGAGCAGGTCCTCAGCATCATGGAGATCATTCTGGATGAGGCCAACGCTGAGATCTCAGAGGACAAGGTGAGACTGAGGCTGGCAGCCCTGGACGAATTATCCTGTCCTGGCAACCTTGGAAACTGTCGCGAACTATCCCGGTCAAACAGTACATAGAACAAATTAATGTTCCACCCAAGTTATTTTTTAGACCAAACTAGATACATCTCATCTGGTTCCTTGCCCCGTCAAACATTTTCAGACTAAATAATAACTACTGAAAGTACAATTCTCATAGCTCTTTTTCTCCTCCATGTTGTTCCATGAAGCTAAAGTGTATCCCCCCCCCCCCCCCCCAGGGTAACCTGTTGTTAACAGGGGACAAGGACCAGCTGGTGATGCTGCTGGACCAGATCAACACTCCGTTTGTCCGTTCCAACCCCAGCGTTCTGCAGGGTCTCCTACGTATCATACCCTACCTGTCTTTTGGAGAACTGGAGAAGATGAGGATCCTAGTGGAGAGATTTAAACCGTGCTGCAGCTTCGACAAGTATGGAGCCTCACTGGGTGTAGTAATAGTAGTAGTTGTAGTAGTAGTAGTAGTAGCGGTAGTAGTAGCGGTAGTAGTAGTAGTAGTAGTAGTAGCGGTAGTAGTGGCAGTAGTAGTGGCAGTAGTAGCGGCAGTAGTTGTAGTAGTGGCAGTAGTAGTAGTAGCGGTAGTAGTAGCGGTAGTAGTAGTAGTAGTAGCGGTAGTAGTGGCGGTAGTTGTAGTAGCAGTAGTTGTAGTAGTGGCAGTAGTAGCTGTAGTAGTAGCTGTAGTAGTGGCAGTAGTTGTAGTAGCAGTAGTTGTAGTAGTGGCAGTAGTTGTTGTAGTAGTGGCAGTAGTAGCTGTAGTAGTGGCAGTAGTTGTAGTAGTGGCAGTAGTAGTAGTAGCGGTAGTAGTAGTAGCAGTAGTTGTAGTAGCTGTAGTAGTAGCTGTAGTAGCAGTAGTAGTGGCAGTAGTTGTAGTAGCAGTAGTTGTAGTAGTGGCAGTAGTTGTAGTAGCTGTAGTTGTAGCTAGTGGCAGTAGTTGTTGTAGTTGTAGTAGTGGCAGTAGTTGTTGTAGTAGTGGCAGTAGTAGTTGTAGTAGTGGCAGTAGTAGTAGTAGCGGTAGTAGTAGCAGTAGTAGCTGTAGCAGTAGTTGTAGTAGCAGTAGTTGTAGTAGTAGCAGTAGTAGTTGTAGTAGCAGTAGTTGTAGTAGCAGTAGTTGTAGTAGCAGTAGTTGTAGTAGTAGCAGTAGTTGTAGTAGTAGCAGTAGTAGTTGTAGTAGTGGCAGTAGTAGTTGTAGTAGTAGCTGTAGTAGCAGTAGTAGCAGTAGTAGCAGTAGTAGCAGTAGTAGCTGTAGTAGTGGCAGTAGTTGCAGTAGTAGTGGCAGTAGTAGTGGCAGTAGTAGTAGCAGCAGTAGTAGTTGTAGTAGTGGCAGTAGTAACAGTTGTAGTTGTCGCATTAGTAGTTGTCGCAGTAGTAGTAGTGGCAGTAGTTGTAGTAGTAGTGGCAGTAGTAGTTGTAGTAGTGGCAGTAGTAGTTGTAGTAGTGGCAGTAGTAGTGGCAGTAGTGGCAGTAGTAGTTGTAGTAGTAGTGGCAGTAGTAGTTGTAGTAGTAGTGGCAGTAGTAGTAGTGGCAGTAGTAGTAGTGGTAGTAGTAGTAGTGGCAGTAGTTGTAGTAGTAGTGGCAGTAGTAGTAGTGGCAGTAGTAGTGGCAGTAGTTGTAGTAGTAGTGGCAGTAGTTGTAGTAGTAGTGGCAGTAGTTGTAGTAGTAGTGGCAGTAGTTGTAGTAGTAGTGGCAGTAGTTGTAGTAGTAGTGGTAGTAGTAGTGGCAGTAGTTGTAGTAGTAGTGGCAGTAGTTGTAGTAGTAGTGGCAGTAGTTGTAGTAGTAGTGGCAGTAGTTGTAGTAGTAGTGGCAGTAGTTGTAGTAGTAGTGGCAGTAGTTGTAGTAGTAGTGGCAGTAGTTGTAGTAGTAGTGGCAGTAGTTGTAGTAGTTGTGGCAGTAGTTGTGGCAGTAGTAGTAGTGGCAGTAGTAGTAGTGGCAGTAGTTGTAGTAGTAGTGGCAGTAGTAGTAGTGGCAGTAGTTGTAGTAGTAGTGGCTGTAGTTGTAGTAGTAGTGGCAGTAGTTGTAGTAGTAGTGGCAGTAGTTGTAGTAGTAGTGGCAGTAGTTGTAGTAGTAGTGGCAGTAGTTGTGGCAGTAGTTGTAGCAGTAGTGGCAGTAGTAGTAGTGGCAGTAGTAGTAGTGGCAGTAGTAGTAGTGGCAGTAGTTGTAGTAGTAGTGGCAGTAGTTGTAGTAGTAGTGGCAGTAGTTGTAGTAGTAGTGGCTGTAGTTGTTGTAGTAGTAGTGGCAGTAGTTGTTGTAGTAGTTGTAGCAGTAGTAGCAGTTGTAGTAGTGGCAGTAGTAGTGGTAGTAGTTGTAGTAGCAGTAAAGTGTGAATTTGTCTTTACAAGTGTCTGGTTTTATTCACATGATGTCCGTGACGTTTGAACCTTTTTATCTCGCTGTGTTTCCCAGGTACGATGAGGAGCACAGTGCCGATGACAAGGTCTTCATCGACTGCTTCTGCAAGATTACTGCTGGCATCAAGAACAACAGCAACGGGCACCAACTCAAAGACCTGATACTGCAGAAAGGGATCACACAGAGTGCCCTGGACTATATGAAGAAACACATCCCGAACGCCAAAAAGTAAGCTGGGATGGACCTCGTAGTTGGGGGGGGTTCCTGTTCACTTTTATTAATTACATGCGTTTATATTATAGCTCTTCCTAAGGCAACAGGTGTCCCAAAGTAGCCTGGTCTCGGATTGGGTTGGTGTTTTACATCCAACTCCTTTGGGGATGATCACAGTAATTGTCTGTACAACTCAAAACTGATCTGGGACCAGGCTAGTGGCATTTCTGAAAAGAATGTTGGGTTAAATTATTGGGGGGGGGGGGTTAATTAATATCTTCACATCTATATCTATATAAAACAACTCCCAACTTCACAGTGTGTGAAACGACACTGACCTCTCACCTCTCCTACCCTCCAGTCTGGATGCCGACGTGTGGAAGAAGTTCCTGTCTCGTCCAGCTCTACCCTTCATCCTCAGACTGCTCCGAGGCCTGGCCACCCAGCACCCACCTACACAGGTACGCACCTGGGTCATGTTCATTAGGGCGGCACACTGTAGCAAAACGTTTTTTGAAACAAAAAAACATCTGTTATTGAGGGAGATGATGTATATAATCTAGTGTTAAGATTTCCTGCCCGCGCTAAACTTTTCTGAACAACCTCGTCTCTCTCTCCAGACGCTAATCGGGACAGACTCCATCACTAACCTTCACAAGTTGGAGCAGGTGTCTAGTGACGAGGGTATTGGGACACTGGCAGAGAACCTTCTGGAGGCGCTGAGGGAGCACGCGGAGGTCAACCTGAAGATAGATGCCGCTCGCAGGGAGACACGGGCCGAGAAGAAACGCATGGCCATGGCCATGAGACAGAAGGCTCTGGGGACACTGGGCATGACGGTAGGTTTACTGACTGGGAGGGTTAACCGGAGTGTAGGTCGAGGGGTTGGAAGACCAAGTTCAGGTGTGGGTTTCTGGTCTCGACTGTAGGGGGAGGGGTTGGAAGACCAAGTTCAGGTGTGGGTTTCTGGTCTCGACTGTAGGGGGAGGGGTTGGAAGACCAAGTTCAGGTGTGGGTTCCTGGTCTCGACTGTAGGTGGAGGGGTTGGAAGACCAAGTTCAGGTGTGGGTTTCTGGTCTCGACTGTAGGGGGAGGGGTTGGAAGGCCAAGTTCAGGTGTGGGTTTCTGGTCTCGACTGTAGGGGAGGGGTTGGAAGACCAAGTTCAGGTGTGGGTTTCTGGTCTCGACTGTAGGGGAGGGGTTGGAAAACCAAGTTCAGGTGTGGGTTTCTGGTCTCGACTGTAGGCGGAGGGGTTGGAAGACCAAGTTCAGGTGTGGGTTTCTGGTCTCGACTGTAGGCGGAGGGGTTGGAAGACCAAGTTCAGGTGTGGGTTTCTGGTCTCGACTGTAGGCGGAGGGGTTGGAAGACCAAGTTCAGGTGTGGGTTTCTGGTCTCGACTGTAGGCGGAGGGTTGGAAGACCAAGTTCAGGTGTGGGTTTCTGGTCTCGACTGTAGGGGGAGGGGTTGGAAGACCAAGTTCAGGTGTGGGTTTCTGGTCTCGACTGTAGGGGGAGGGGTTGGAAAACCAAGTTCAGGTGTGGGTTTCTGGTCTCGACTGTAGGCGGAGGGGTTGGAAGACCAAGTTCAGGTGTGGGTTTCTGGTCTCGACTGTAGGCGGAGGGGTTGGAAGACCAAGTTCAGGTGTGGGTTTCTGGTCTCGACTGTAGGCGGAGGGGTTGGAAGACCAAGTTCAGGTGTGGGTTTCTGGTCTCGACTGTAGGGGAGGGGTTGGAAGACCAAGTTCAGGTGTGGGTTTCTGGTCTCGACTGTAGGCGGAGGGGTTGGAAGACCAAGTTCAGGTGTGGGTTTCTGGTCTCGACTGTAGGCGGAGGGGTTGGAAGACCAAGTTCAGGTGTGGGTTTCTGGTCTCGACTGTAGGGGGAGGGGTTGGAAGACCAAGTTCAGGTGTGGGTTTCTGGTCTCGACTGTAGGCGGAGGGGTTGGAAGACCAAGTTCAGGTGTGGGTTCCTGGTCTCGACTGTAGGGGGAGGGGTTGGAAGGCGACGTATGCAGTCCAAAACCATTCAATAGCTAAAAAGACCTGCTTTCTCTGAGCCCAGCCTGAACCATTAGAGATCCTGAGATTTGTGGGGGTGAAATTTTCCAATGGGAATCTTCCTTTCTTCCTAACATGGCTCTGATTATAATTAAGAAACAGGAAGCTCATCCAGGTTGGTAATGGGCTGTTATGTGTTTCAGACCAATGAGAAGGGCCAGGTGGTGACCAAGACGTCGTTGTTGAAACAGATGGAGGAGCTGATCGAGGAGCCAGGACTGACCTGCTGCATCTGTAGAGAGGGATACAAGTTCCAGGTAACACAACAACAACAACAATAGATAAACAACAACACACACACACACTCTACCAGCACTGACCAAATCAAATCAAACTTTGTCACATACACATGGTTAGCAGATGTTAATGCGAGTGTAGCGAAATGCTTGTGCTTCTAGTTCCGACCTGCTGCATCTGTAAGAGGGATACAAGATTTTTAAGCCTCGAGACAATTGAGACATGGGTATGTGTGCCATTCAGAGGGTGAATGGCGAAGACCAGATTTAAGTGTCTTTGAACAGGGTTATGGTAGTAGGTAGCCAGGCACACCGGTTTAGGTCAAGAACTGCAACGCTCCTGGTTTTGTTTTTTCACACACTCAAAAGTGTATTGTGTGTGTAACCATAATGGTCCACCACCCAATGGACATCCAGTCAACTGGACACAACAGTGGGAGGCAACATGGGCCAACGTCCCTGTGGAACACGTTCAACAAACACCTTTGTCGACTCCATGCCCCCGGCAAATCGAGGCTGTTCCGAGGGCAGGCAGGGTGCGGCGCAATATTAGGAAGGTGTTCTTAATGTTTGGTAAACTCAGGGCAGTTTCAGGTTTAGTACATGAACACCATCTGCAGTGGCGCAGCTGTTTCGCCCCCGAGTTCCCAGGGTGCTCGGTGGTTGGACTTGTCAACAAAACAGCTTGACAGAAAATATAAGGCCAAGTTTTCAAACTACCACTAGTTTCTTCGAGGAGAATTATATAAAACGATCTGTGCATTTTAACGACCGCATAAATACACCTATATCACTTTTTTTTTTGCATGTCAAAAACCCTGAATGACCACTGGTGCACATGCCACCGCTGTTTTGAACTGATTCAATGTATTAATTAGAACAAGCAGCCAGATCACGTCATGAACGCACCAAGTACCCCCGGGGTGGACGCACCAAGCACCCCCGGGGTGGACGCACCAAGCACCCCCGGGGTGGACGCACCAAGCACCCCCGGGGTGGACGCACCAAGCACCCCCGGGGTGGACGCACCAAGCACCCCCGGGGTGGACGCAACAAGCACGGATGCAATAAGTGGTAACACATTGATCTAACTGGGGTTAGCTAACGTGTCGCAAAGCATGATGCGATAGCCAGGTGACTTTCTAAAAACGACTTCATATTTCAGAGTTGGTCAGATATGAGTTTAGATGGACTTGAAATTTGCATGGGCCCTAACTAGCACGCAAGCTACACGCTAGTTCTAGCTAGCGAATATGAGTTTATCAAAGGTAGATGAATAGTTAATGAACTATTTCTCAATGTTTCTCAAACATAACTGTTAATTAATTTGATCAAGCTTTGTGATATACATCCCGGTCTTAGTCCACACATGTCGCCCCGTCACATACAGTAGAACCTCATGAACAACATGGGGGGAGACAATAAAATTGGCCCTGTTTTTCATTTTTTATATTGTCTTGTCCTACCAGGTCCGCGATGAAACGTACTTCGATTCTTGTTAGATGAAGTTGTCTAGTTTATCAGGTCCTAGGCTCCCTTCACTGTTATGATCATTTATTTACAAGTGAATTACAATTAGCTTTAGGGCCATCTGTACCTGATATAATATCGTCTCACGTGTGGAAAGTAAGCCGTCTGGACGCGATAGACTCATTTGGATGGGAGACTACAGCAGAACCAGAAGTTCTGATTTTGACGGACATTGAAGCACCCCCCAAGACAGTCCGTTAACTTTGTGCTGTTATAATTTATGCTGAAATCCTGCGATTTCATTGGAGCAGTTCCCCCTCAGAGTAAATAGCAAAACAATCAAATCAACGTTTTCACGGCCTATGGAGGAGGCGAAGCTGCTGCTGCTGGCCGTCACCGAGGAGTAACTGAACAGCTTGTTTTGAACAATATATTTTTTTTTTTTGCATTTAAAAATATTTTTTACCATTCTCAAGTGGGACGCCGCTCCTAACGCCCTAATGGGCAGGCAGTCGCTACCTACCCCGTACCCCTGCGGCTCCCCACACTCAACCTTGGGAAACACTGTGTATTATAAACTGGGTAGTTCGAGCCCTGGATGCTGATTGGCTGAAAACCGTGGTATATCAAACAAAACATTTTATTTGATTATGTATGCCACACCCCCTCTGGCCTTAATGTTTAATTATACATCTTTTATTTATTTTTATTGTATTGGTTAAATGTATGGACAATTCCACTCTTGGCTGTGACTAAAACGGTTTTATTTTCATATGAAATGTTATTTTATTTCAAAAGGAAGCCATTTGTTCATGTCAGTTATTTTTTCAATGCATCTTTTATCAATGAACTACTATATTTCCTGATCTTTGTACTGTCCCCTACTAGCTGACCAAATCAATTAACTGCTATATTCTCTGATCTTTGTACTGTCCCCTACTAGCTGACCAAATCAATTAACTGCTATATTCTCTGATCTTTGTACTGTCCCCTACTAGCTGGCCAAATCAATTAACTGCTATATTTCCTGATCTTTGTACTGTCCCCCCCCCCCTACCAGCCGACCAAATCAATTAACTGCTATATTCTCTGATCTTTGTACTGTCCCCTACCAGCCGACCAAATCAATGAACTGCTATATTCCCTGATCTTTGTACTGTGTCCCCTACCAGCTGACCAAATCAATTAACTGCTATATTCCCTGATCTTTGTACTGTCCCCTACCAGCCGACCAAATCAATTAACTGCTATATTTCCTGATCTTTGTACTGTGTCCCCTACCAGCCGACCAAATCAATTAACTGCTATATTTCCTGATCTTTGTACTGTGTCCCCTACCAGCTGACCAAATCAATGAACTGCTATATTCCCTGATCTTTGTACTGTCCCCTACTAGCTGACCAAATCAATTAACTGCTATATTCTCTGATCTTTGTACTGTGTCCCCCTACCAGCCGACCAAATCAATTAACTGCTATATTCTCTGATCTTTGTACTGTGTCCCCCTACCAGCCGACCAAATCAATTAACTGCTATATTCTCTGATCTTTGTACTGTGTCCCCTACCAGCCGACCAAGGTGCTGGGGATTTACACTTTTACGAAGCGCGTGGCCCTGGAGGACTTGGAGAACAAGCCTCGCAAGCAGCAGGGATACAGCACTGTGTCACACTTTAACATCGTCCACTATGACTGCCACCTCGCAGCTGTCAGGTTAGTACACACACACACATCAACATCGTCCACTACGACTGCCACCTCGCAGCTGTCAGGTTAGTACACACACACACATCAACATCGTCCACTACGACTGCCACCTCGCAGCTGTCAGGTTAGTACACACACACACATCAACATCGTCCACTACGACTGCCACCTCGCAGCTGTCAGGTTAGTACACACACACACACATCAACATCGTCCACTACGACTGCCACCTCGCAGCTGTCAGGTTAGTACACACACACACATCAACATCGTCCACTACGACTGCCACCTCGCAGCTGTCAGGTTAGTACACACACACACATCAACATCGTCCACTACGACTGCCACCTCGCAGCTGTCAGGTTAGTACACACACACACATCAACATCGTCCACTACGACTGCCACCTCGCAGCTGTCAGGTTAGTACACACACACACATCAACATCGTCCACTACGACTGCCACCTCGCAGCTGTCAGGTTAGTACACACACACACATCAACATCGTCCACTACGACTGCCACCTCGCAGCTGTCAGTTTGAAACTATGATATTAATCTGACTATTCACAATAATCGTATTATTGAGTGTGCATGTAACCGTGCTCTCTCTCTCTCTCTCTCTGTCTCTCTCTCTGTCTCTCTCTTTGTCTCTCTCTTTGTCTCTCTCTTTGTCTCTCTCTGTCTCTCTCTTTGTCTCTGTCTCTCTCTTTGTCTCGCTCTTTGTCTCTCTCTTTGTCTCTCTCTCTGTCTCTCTCTTTGTCTCTCTTTGTCTCTCTTTGTCTCTCTCTTTGTCTCTCTCTTTGTCTCTCTCTTTGTCTCTCTCTTTGTCTCTCTCTTTGTCTCTCTCTTTGTCTCTCTCTTTGTCTTTGTCTCTCTTTGTCTTTGTCTCTCTCTTTGTCTCGCTCTTTGTCTCTCTCTCTGTCTCTCTCTTTGTCTCTCTCTCTGTCTCTCTCTCTGTCTCTCTCTCCGTCCTCTATTCAGGCTTGCTCGCGGGCGGGAGGAGTGGGAGAGTGCTGCGCTGCAGAACGCCAACACCAAGTGCAATGGACTGCTTCCTGTCTGGGGGCCTCACGTCCCAGAATCGGCTTTCGCCACCTGCCTGGCCAGGTGTGACCAACTCACTTGGAAATAGTTGCAGCAGATACTTTTCCATTAAGTTTTATGTGTCAGAAGAACGTGTTGCCTTTCTGAAAGCATGAACAAAGCTTTTGGCTTGACAGTAGAGTTGAGCAAGTCTGGCTAAACACCATGACTTAAGAGTCTATAACGGCTGCTTTGATGTGTTGGCTCAAAGCGAGGATAATGAAGGGGGTGTGGCCTCGTACTTCAAGACGGCACCCTACGCTGGTTGGATATCCCCCGTTTCGAATTCAACCAATCGTGATTTGTTTTCCATGGGACCAGACCTGCGCATGCAAATAGCGTGGATATGAGAACCAATCAAAAATGTTTTGTTAACCTGACTCATTACAAGCCTGCGATGTCAGACCTGTCATTGCTCGCTGTTTATTTCTCCATGAGAATCTTTCACGTTCGTCCCATTTTTAAAGTCCTACTTCCTCTCTTCTCTCTCCCAGGCACAACACATATCTGCAGGAATGTACGGGGCAGAGAGAGCCCACCTACCAGCTCAACATCCACGACACCAAGCTCCTGTTCTTGCGTTTCGCCACGGAGCAGTCCTTTAGCGTGGACACGGGAGGGGGAGGACGAGAGAGCAACATCCACCTCATCCCTTACATCATCCACACCGTGCTCTACGTCCTCAACACGTATGATTACAATACATCATCCACACGTTTATCTACGCAAACATAGGAAATCACAAAGAATTTCTCCGTCTGTCTCTCCCTCTGGCCGTCTGTCTCTCCCTCTGGCCGTCTGTCTCTCCCTCTGGCCGTCTGTCTCTCCCTCTGGCCGTCTGTCTCTCCCTCTCACTCTCTCTCCCTCTGGCCGTCTGTCACTCCCTGTCTCGCCCTCTATATCTATGGCTCTCTGTGTTTTTGGTCGTCTGCAGTACTCGGGCTACTAGTCGTGAGGAGAAGAACCTGCAGTGTTTCCTGGAGCAGCCGTGTGAGAAGTGGGTGGAGAGCAGCTATGATGTGGACGGTCCCCACTACTACACAGTGTTGGCCATGCACATCCTGTCTCCCGAACGCTGGAGGAACACACGACTCACCTTCCTACGCAGGCTCCTCGTCTCCGTGCACGCGCGCAAGGTCTCCGCCGTCTTCACCAACAAGTAAGTTACTGTTCCAGAACTTTCCATTTATATATTCAATTCATCACGTCTTTTATCCTCTTGCAGTTCACTGAGTGCACGTGTTTTTACAACGGGTTTGTGATCCCTGCGAGAATTAAAACCACATCCTATTTTTAATCAGTTGTGAGTTTATACTGTGTTGATCAAATATAGTTATCTTCAGGGGTTTAGCTGCAGTGTTTCGGTCTGTGATATATTTCTGATCTTTCCTCTTCTCTCCAGACTCCCAGATAAACAGTCTAAGGAATATGCAGTGTTTCGGTCTGTGATATATTTCTGATCTTTCCTCTTCTCTCCAGACTCCCAGATAAACAGTCTAAGGAATATGCAGTGTTTCGGTCTGTGATATATTTCTGATCTTTCCTCTTCTCTCCAGACTCCCAGATAAACAGTCTAAGGAATATGCAGTGTTTCGGTCTGTGATATATTTCTGATCTTTCCTCTTCTCTCCAGACTCCCAGATAAACAGTCTAAGGAATATGCAGTGTTTCGGTCTGTGATATATTTCTGATCTTTCCTCTTCTCTCCAGACTCCCAGATAAACAGTCTAAGGAATATGCAGTGTATCGGTCTCCTCTCCTCTTCTGGGGTCTCGTGGAACTCATCTATGACATGTTCAGGGTAGGAGGGACTTTTCCTGCCAACAAAACTATATATTTTTTTACATTTATCTTAGTGTAAAAATAAATGTCGTAACACAACCAATTGTGTCAAACGTTTTTTTTGTACGTTAGACGTACAAAACATGGATGTGATTTTAGCTCACTCAGACCTCTCTCTCCACCTCCTTCCTCCCTCTATAGAAAGTACCCACCAGCAACACGGAGGGAGGCTGGTCCTTCTCGCTGGCAGAGTACGTGCGGCACAATGACATGCCCATCTACGAGGCCTCGGAGCGGGTGCTCAAGTCCTACCAGGAAGAGCTGATGCCCGCCGAATCCTTCTCCGAGTTCCTGGATGTTGTTGGTCAGTGTTGCCAGACACATGCGGTCCACTGAGATAGTGGCGTACACATGCAGTCCACTGAGATAGTGGCGTACACATGCAGTCCACTGAGATAGTGGCGTACACATGCAGTCCACTGAGATAGTGGCGTACACATGCAGTCCACTGAGATAGTGGAGTACACATGCAGTCCACTGAGATAGTGGAGTACACATGCAGTCCACTGAGATAGTGGAGTACACATGCAGTCCACTGAGATAGTGGCGTACACATGCAGTCCACTGAGATAGTGGAGTACACATGCAGTACACTGAGATAGTGGAGTACACATGCAGTCCACTGAGATAGTGGAGTACACATGCAGTCCACTGAGATAGTGGAGTACACATGCAGTCCACTGAGATAGTGGAGTACACATGCAGTCCACTGAGATAGTGGAGTACACATGCAGTCCACTGAGATAGTGGAGTACACATGCAGTCCACTGAGATAGTGGAGTACACATGCAGTCCACTGAGATAGTGGAGTACACATGCAGTCCACTGAGATAGTGGAGTACACATGCAGTACACTGAGATAGTGGAGTACACATGCAGTACACTGAGATAGTGGCGTACACATGCAGTCCACTGAGATAGTGGAGTACACATGCAGTCCACTGAGATAGTGGCGTACACATGCAGTCCACTGAGATAGTGGCGTACACATGCAGTCCACTGAGATAGTGGCGTACACATGCAGTCCACTGAGATAGTGGAGTACACATGCAGTCCACTGAGATAGTGGCGTACACATGCAGTACACATGCAGTCCACTGAGATAGTGGAGTACACATGCAGTCCACTGAGATAGTGGAGTACACGTGCAGTCCACTGAGATAGTGGAGTACACGTGCAGTCCACTGAGATAGTGGAGTACACGTGCAGTCCACTGAGATAGTGGCGTACACGTGCAGTCCACATGCAGTCCACTGAGATAGTGGCGTACACGTGCAGTACACATGCAGTCCACTGAGATAGTGGAGTACACATGCAGTACACATGCAGTCCACTGAGATAGTGGAGTACACATGCAGTCCACTGAGATAGTGGAGTACACGTGCAGTCCACTGAGATAGTGGAGTACACGTGCAGTCCACTGAGATAGTGGCGTACACGTGCAGTCCACTGAGATAGTAGCGTACACGTGCAGTCCACTGAGATAGTAGCGTACACGTGCAGTCCACTGAGATAGTGGCGTACACGTGCAGTCCACTGAGATAGTGGAGTACACGTGCAGTCCACTGAGATAGTGGAGTACACGTGCAGTCCACTGAGATAGTGGAGTACACGTGCAGTCCACTGAGATAGTGGAGTACACGTGCAGTCCACTGAGATAGTGGCGTACACGTGCAGTCCACTGAGATAGTGGAGTACACGTGCAGTACACTGAGATAGTGGAGTACACGTGCAGTACACTGAGATAGTGGAGTACACTGAGATAGTGGAGTACACGTGCAGTCCACTGAGATAGTGGAGTACACGTGCAGTCCACTGAGATAGTGGAGTACACGTGCAGTCCACTGAGATAGTGGAGTACACGTGCAGTCCACTGAGATAGTGGAGTACACGTGCAGTCCACTGAGATAGTGGAGTACACGTGCAGTCCACTGAGATAGTGGCGTACACATGCAGTCCACTGAGATAGTGGCGTACACATGCAGTCCACTGAGATAGTGGAGTACACATGCAGTCCACTGAGATAGTGGCGTACACATGCAGTACACATGCAGTCCACTGAGATAGTGGCGTACACATGCAGTACACATGCAGTCCACTGAGATAGTGGCGTACACATGCAGTACACATGCAGTCCACTGAGATAGTGGAGTACACGTGCAGTCCACTGAGATAGTGGAGTACACGTGCAGTCCACTGAGATAGTGGAGTACACGTGCAGTCCACTGAGATAGTGGAGTACACGTGCAGTCCACTGAGATAGTGGAGTACACGTGCAGTCCACTGAGATAGTGGAGTACACGTGCAGTCCACTGAGATAGTGGCGTACACGTGCAGTCCACAGATAGTAGCGTACACGTGCAGTCCACTGAGATAGTGGCGTACACGTGCAGTCCACTGAGATAGTGGAGTACACGTGCAGTCCACTGAGATAGTGGAGTACACGTGCAGTCCACTGAGATAGTGGAGTACACGTGCAGTCCACTGAGATAGTGGCGTACACGTGCAGTCCACTGAGATAGTGGAGTACACGTGCAGTACACTGAGATAGTGGAGTACACGTGCAGTCCACTGAGATAGTGGAGTACACGTGCAGTCCACTGAGATAGTGGAGTACACGTGCAGTCCACTGAGATAGTGGAGTACACGTACAGTCCACTGAGATAGTGGAGTACACGTGCAGTCCACTGAGATAGTGGAGTACACGTGCAGTCCACTGAGATAGTGGAGTACACGTGCAGTCCACTGAGATAGTGGTGTACACGTGCAGTCCACTGAGATAGTGGAGTACACGTGCAGTCCACTGAGATAGTGGAGTACACATGCAGTCCACTGAGATAGTGGAGTACACTGAGATAGTGGCGTACACATGCAGTCCACTGAGATAGTGGCGTACACATGCAGTCCACATGCAGTCCACTGAGATAGTGGTGTACACATGCAGTCCACTGAGATAGTGGAGTACACATGCAGTACACTGAGATAGTGGAGTACACATGCAGTACACTGAGATAGTGGAGTACACATGCAGTCCACTGAGATAGTGGTGTACACATGCAGTCCACTGAGATAGTGGAGTACACATGCAGTCCACTGAGATAGTGGAGTACACATGCAGTCCACTGAGATAGTGGAGTACACATGCAGTCCACTGAGATAGTGGAGTACACGTGCAGTCCACTGAGATAGTGGTGTACAAGTGCAGTCCACTGAGATAGTGGAGTACACGTGCAGTCCACTGAGATAGTGGAGTACACATGCAGTCCACTGAGATAGTGGAGTACACTGAGATAGTGGCGTACACATGCAGTCCACTGAGATAGTGGCGTACACATGCAGTCCACATGCAGTCCACTGAGATAGTGGTGTACACATGCAGTCCACTGAGATAGTGGAGTACACATGCAGTACACTGAGATAGTGGAGTACACATGCAGTCCACTGAGATAGTGGTGTACACATGCAGTCCACTGAGATAGTGGAGTACACATGCAGTCCACTGAGATAGTGGAGTACACATGCAGTCCACTGAGATAGTGGAGTACACTGAGATAGTGGAGTAGTGTCGTATCGAATGCTGCCTGTTTTTGGTTCATGGTTTTCTGCTCTTGCGGGGTTTATGGTGTTCATTTGAAATGTGAACAGTTTTATCACCTCGAAATGACCTAAACAAGAAACTGATTGTACATGATTGTGTGTTAGACTCAAGACTCTGTTTTGATTTGTTTCCAGGGCTCCTCTCTGACATTCCGGACCCAGACCTCTTCCTCCAAGACCTGTTGAACTCTGTTCCCTGATGGTATTCAGTACCACCCCCCCCGAGACAAGAGCCCCACGATGGGGGACGACGAGGGCCCACACATTGGTCCTGCTAACGACACCTCCATGGGACAACTCTCAACCGGAAAACCCTCGCTCCCCAACTTCTCCCTAGCTTCCTGTCACACACACACACACACACACACACGCGCGCGCATACCGTAACAGAGACACACACACACGCGTGCATACCGTAACAGACACACACACACCTGTTTCCTAGTCTCCACCAGGGGTTTGATCCTCTGCATCATCTTCCAACTGTTAACTCTCTTGAAGCAGATCTTGTATTGTGCTGTCTGAGTCAGGAGTCAGTTGGTGCATTTATGACCATGTTGCTGTAACATTTAATACACACGGTAAAACAAACCCCATGCTTCTCTCAAATATTACCCACAAAAAATGTCTGGGTTGCAATCTTCAAGTAACTAAAAAAAAAATGTTTAAAAAACTTCTTAAAAAAAACAACAACATTGTTTTGAGATTCGATCGCAGTGTATTAAGAGTGACCTGTGTTTTTCTTTGTTTGTTTTAAGAAGTTTAAGATGAGCTCTTTTTGTTTTCGTTTGTCATGACAATTTATTGGTGTTTTCAAAAACGGGAGGCAGGAAGGAAGCTTCACAGTAGGATCTTGAATTAAAATAACTAACCCTGTTGTCAGATACTATTCTCCTGACTACCCTGGGTGCCAGATCTCTCTGTGCTGACAGTAGATCTGGAAGGAAAATGTACTCATGTAGGGTTGGTTTCTCTTCTCGGTGACAAGAATCAGATGAAATGAGAAAAGAACAACTACAAAATTCTATCTGTTGAGCCCTCCCTCCCTCCCTCGTAACTCGAGTTCTAATAATCCTGATTGGTTATTCATGCTCCAGTGAAACGTCACCATTTTACGACATTGTCCCAAAATGAATAACGCTAACAATAAAAACCGGGCCTTGCATCCTTTCCTTTGGATTCGACACACTTCTCTCTCATTATGGTGTTATGTTTTCTGGTTGATTTTTTTTTGTTTTTGGTAAAGCAAGGTGTCGCTGAGTTCTTCAAACCTTGATGATTTAAATGGATTAATTACATCTCTAATATATAGACGCCCGCGTCCATCGCGACACGTGAAAACGGAGTCTTTCAGAGCTGATGGTGTGGAGTTTAAACATTTTAAAATACCCCAATTTATAGTGTTACTTTCTCTCGTCGGCCTATTACCGCTGCTACAATGTTCAACTGTTGCTGAATGTCTGCTTTTTGGGGGGGTTAGCAATGATTAATAAAGTCGTGATAGTAATTCCACATCCATCGCTCTGTGTCTCGTCTGGTTTATTATCTGTATTTATTCTTGCATAAATACATTTGACGTGTATTTACCGGAGTGCTGTCCGGTGTATTTACCGGAGTGCTGTCCGGTGTATTTACCGGAGTGCTGTCCGGTGTATTTACCGGAGTGCTGTCCGGTGTATTTACCGGAGTGCTGTCCGGTGTATTTACCGGAGTGCTGTCCGGTGTATTTACCGGAGTGCTGTCCGGTGTATTTACGAGTGCTGTCCGTGTATTTACCGAGTGCTGTCCGGTGTATTTACCGGAGTGCTGTCCGGTGTATTTACCGGAGTGCTGTCCGGTGTATTTACCGGAGTGCTGTCCGGTGTATTTACCGGAGTGCTGTCCGGTGTATTTACCGGAGTGCTGTCCGGTGTATTTACCGGAGTGCTGTCCGGTGTATTTACCGGAGTGCTGTCCGGTGTATTTACCGGAGTGCTGTCCGGTGTATTTACCGGAGTGCTGTCCGGTGTATTTACCGGAGTGCTGTCCGGTGTATTTACCGGAGTGCTGTCCGATTATATACGAGGATCCAGCACCTGATTTTTTTTTTTTTTTTTCAACATTAATTTTAAAAAAGGCAAATCAGTTAAGAACAAATTCTTATTCACAATGACCGCCTGGGCACAGTGGGTTAAACTGCCTTGTTCAGGGGCAGAACGATTTAAATGTATACAAGGTGTAGGCGAGCAAGTTTTGATATAATTATTATAGTATTTGGCATGGATTTTTGTTGTCATTAAACAACATTTCTTAATCCTATATGGACTTTTGTAGCACTCTTCAAATGTAGGTCTCTATTCAATCAGAATCGTGGAAGTACCACTTTACAGCGTGATTTGACATTTAAAGAGCCTTAGTTATAGTGCTCAAACGTCACTTCTGGTCTTCACGGAGGGGTCGGTATGAAATAATGCTGCGTTCAGAACAACTTGGAACTCGGAAAACAACGAGGTCTGACTAGGAATAATCATCCAAATCGGGAACTGTCTTTTTTCTAGAGCTCAGACTTTCCGATTTGAAGATCACTGACGTCATTCGAGTTCCCATGAAAGCACCATTAACACTCCCTTCCTAGATGTGCTGTGTGGTACCACCAACCTACAGTGTGTAGATAAGCCAATAGAAATCCCCGATCACATGGCGACGTTGGCTAGTTTAAAAATGCACTATGCATTTCCTGGATGCTAAAGTTTGGATAGTTCGCCTAATTTCAGCTTCTGACTTGACAAGCAAATATACTGTGTAGAGAATCATAACCACAAATATTGTATTTTCAGCTGGTGTACAAAAGTAAAAGACGCAGAAATTAAACTTAACGGGAAGCGGTGCACATAGAACATAACTACCGCTTCTTAGACGTAATTTCAATAAGAATTACAGATCTATAACAATCATTTCTATGTGAATTTAGTTTCGGTCACCCAAAAAGGTGACATATTGTGTTGGGGGCAGGTAGCGTTCTCCTTGCATCCGCCAAACCTAGATTTGTCCGTCAAGCTTCACCATCTGGCAGTTCGAGTCATTGCTCCAGAGTCCAATAGCGAAGAGCGTTACACCACTCCAACCGACGCTTGGCATTGCGCATGTTGATTTTAGGCAAGCCGCTTGTGTGCGGCTACTCGGCCAATGGAAACCCATTTCATGACGCTCCCGGCAAACAGTTCTTTGCGGTGCCAAGTTGAAAGTTACTGAGCTCTTCAGACAACGTTTGTCTATGGAGATTGCATGGCCGTGTGCTCGATATAATACACCTGTCAGCAACGGGTGTGGCTGAAATAGCCTGAATCCACAAATTTTAAGGGGTGTCCACATACTTCTGACCAAAATGCCGCAATTACACCGGACCCACACTTCTGAAGAAGACATACCGAGTAGGGTGATTTTCACTAAAGTTTCTGGACAAATCTTTAAAATGGTACGAACTTCTAATAAGTGTAAACATAATAACAGATGTCTATGTAGCAATATTTTACACCTACCATATAAATGCTACCTGAGGTAGCTATATACTATTACCACACGGCCTTACCTTGCAGCCGATTCGGGGGGCCAGTATTTCAAGCGGGACTAATTAAGAGGCTGCCTTATTTCAGCAAGTTTTATTGGTAGTATGGCAGTATGATACTCAGTCCCGTTAAAAATAAATGCTTACTTATTTTATTGGTAGTATGGCAGTATGATACTCAGTCCCGTTAAAAATAAATGCTTACTTGTTTTATTGGCAGTATGATACTCAGTCCCGTTAAAAATAAATGCTTACTTGTTTTATTGGTAGTATGGCAGTATGATACACAGTCCCGTTAAAAATAAATGCTTACTTGTAAGGTTGCTTCTCGACAATTAGAAATAATGGAAGATAAAGTAAATGTCTCAATAGAATAAACATTTTAGCATCAGTATTAATACAGGAAGGTACAATTTAT
This sequence comes from Oncorhynchus nerka, assembly GCF_034236695.1. Taxonomy (NCBI): domain Eukaryota; kingdom Metazoa; phylum Chordata; class Actinopteri; order Salmoniformes; family Salmonidae; genus Oncorhynchus; species Oncorhynchus nerka. Next base: position 89,765,560 of record NC_088402.1, on the reverse strand, counting down.
AGTGTAATATTTACACGTTTTAGGGAAAGGGGGGGATTGTGGGGCAACTGTTTAAATAGTAAATAAGAGTCAGAGACAGCAGCAAATTAAAAACTACAAGATTGATGGAAGGAAATAGTATGTTAAATGTCCATGTGGTTTTGCCAGTTTCAAACCCAGTGGCCTTTCATTTATTCACCTTTATTTAACCTGGTAGGCCAGTTGAGAACACCTTTATTTAACCAGGTAGGCCAGTTGAGAACACCTTTATTTAACCAGGTAGGCTAGTTGAGAACACCTTTATTTAACCAGGTAGGCCAGTTGAGAACACCTTTATTTAACCAGGTAGGCCAGTTGTGAACACCTTTATTTAACCAGGTAGGCCAGTTGAGAACACCTTTATTTAACCAGGTAGGCCGGTTGAGAACACCTTTATTTAACCAGGTAGGCTAGTTGAGAACACCTTTATTTAACCAGGTAGGCCAGTTGAGAACACCTTTATTTAACCAGGTAGGCCAGTTGAGAACAAGTTCTCATTTACAACTGCTACCTGGCTAAAATAAAGCAAAGCAGTGTGACACAGACAACAACACAGAGTTACACATGGAGTAAACAAAACATCGTCAATAATACAGTAGAACAAAAGGAAACAAAAAGTCTATATACAGTGACTGCGATATGAGGTAAGTTAAGGCCATGGTGGCGAAGTAATTACAATATAGCAATTAAACACTGGAATGGTAGATATGCAGGAGATGAATGTGCAAGTAGAGATACTGGGGTGCAAAGGAGCAAGATAAATAAATACAGTATGGGGACGAGGTAGGTAGATAGATGGGCTGTTTACAGGTGCAGTGAACTGTGAGCTGCTCTGACAGCTGGTGCTTAAAGCTAGTGAGGGAGATGTGAGTCTCCAGCTTCAGAGATTTTTGCTTCTTCAGTTGTAGCTTTGCGTGGTGTTCAGCTTCTCTCTGTTCTAACCAGAGCCTGTACTGCAAGTCCTCTCTCCCTTTCCTCAGCAGCTGCTGAAGACATTAGATCAGGGACCACCGGGGAGACTCACAGGGAGGCAGGTGTGGAAAACATCAGGCAGTACTGAGAAATGACCCCCAGGTGGAGCTGTAGAGAGATATACAAAATAATCACAGACACAGCACTATTCAAGTAATTCCCAGGTTTCACATTGACAGCTCTTAGCACAGTCTGTCAGTCAGTAGGAAATGATGTTGGCTAGTAGAAAGGCACCCATGTCTATGCAGCACAGTGGTAGTTGCAGTCCCTTTGCTGTGCTGTGGATACAACGACAGCCCTCAAAGAACCGCAGTGGACTTTATGTAAACTGGAAACCACATATCCTGAGGCTGCATTTATTGTAGCTGGGGATTTTAACAAAGCAAATTGGAGGAAAATGCTACCGAAGTTCAACCAACACATTGACTAGTACTCGCTTTGGTAAAACATTGCTACTCAGCTTTTCAAAATGCCTACAAGGCCCTCCCTTCGGTAAATCTGCACCTCCTTTCCTATAGGCAGAAACTCAAAACTCAAACAGGAAGTACCTGTGCTAAGGTCTGACCACGCGGACTGAGATATGTTCCGGGTAGCCTCTGAGAATAACATTAATGAAAGACACAGATACGGTGACTGAGTTCATCAGGAAGTGTATAGGAGATGTTGTACCCACTGTGACTATTAAAACCTACCCAAACCAGAAACCGTGACTAGATGGCAGCATTCACGAAAAACTGAAAGCGTGAACCACCGCATTTAACCAAGGCAAAGTGACTGGGAATATGGACGACTACAAACAGTGTAGTTATTCCCTTCGTAAGGTAATCAAACAGACGAAACGTCAGTATAGAGACAAAGTGGAGTCGCAATTCAACTGCTCAGACAGGAGACGTATGTGGCAGGGTCTACAGACAATCACGGACTACGAAGGGAAAACCAGACACTTCACAGACACCGACGTCTAGCTTCCGGACAAACTAAACACCTTCTTCGCCCGAATTTGAGGATAACACAGTGCCACCGACATGGCCCGCTACCAAGGACTGTGGGCTCTCCTCCTCCTTGGCCGATGTGAGTAAGACATCCCCAGGAGCGTCCTCAGAGCATGCGCAGATCAGCTGGCTGGAGTGTTTACGGACATATTCAATCTCTCCCTATCCAAGTCTGCTGTCCCCACATGCTTCATGATGTCCACCATTGTTCCTGTACCCAAGAAAGCAAAGGTAACTGAACTAAATTACTACAGCCTCGTTAGCACTCACTTCTATCATCATTGAGAGGCTAGTTAAGGATCATATCACCATTACCTTACCTGACACCCTAGACCCACTTCAGTTTGCTTACTGCCCTAATAGATCCACAGACAATGCAATGCTGTTCATTGACTATAGCTCTGCATTCAACACCAAGCTCATCATTAAGCTCGGGGCCCTGGGTCTGAACCCCGCCCTGTGCAACTGGGTCCTGGACTTCCTGACGGGCCGCCACCAGGTGGTGAAGGTAGGAAACATCTCCACTTCGCTGATCCTCAACATGGGGGCCCCACAAGGGTGCATGCTCAGTCCCCTCCTGTACTCCCTGTTCACCCATGACTGAGTGGCCATGCATGCCTCCAACTCAATCATCAAATTTGCAGATGACACAACAGTAGTAGGCCTGATTACCAAAAATGACGAGACAGCCTACAGGTAGGAGGTGAGGGCCCTGGGAGTGTGGTGCCAGGAAAATAACCTCTCCCTCAACTTGGACCTGATTGTGTACTTCAAGAAACAGCAGAGGGAGCACACCCCTATCCACATCGATGGCACTGCAGTGGAGAAGGTGGAAAGCTTCAAGTTCCTCGACGTAAACAAACCATGAAGATCTGAAACGGTCTACCCACACCGACAGTGTGTTGAAGAAGGCGCAACAGCGCCTCTTCAACCGTAAGAGGCTGAAGAAATTTGGCATGGCCCCTAAAACCCTCACAAACTTTCAGATGCACAATTGAGAGCATCCTGTCAGGCTCTATCACCGCTTGGTACGGCAACTGCACCACCCGCAACTGCAGGGCTCTCCAGAGGGTGGTGCGGTCTGCCCAACGCATCACCAGGGTCAAACTACCTGCCCTCCAGGACACCTATGTAACAGTATAACTTTAGTCCATCCCCTTGCCCATACCCGGGCTCGAACCAGGGACCCTCTGCACACATCAACAACAGTCACCCCATGAAGCATCGTTACCCATCGCTTCACAAAAGCCACGGCCCTTGCAGAGCAAGGGGGAACCACTACTTCAAGGTCTCAGAGCAAGTGACGTCACCGATTGAAACGCTATTAGCGCGCACCACCGCTAACTAGCTAGCCATTTCACATCGGTTACACGTACATCACCGATGTCACAGGAAGGCCAAAAAGATCATCAAGGACAATAACCACCCGAGCCACTGCCTGTTCACCCTGCCATCATCCAGAAGGCGAGATCAGTACAGATGCATCAAAGCTGGGACCGAGAGACTGAAAAACAGCTTATATCTCAAGGCCATTAGACTGTTAAATAGCCATCATTCGCCGGCTACCACCCGGTTACTCAACCCTGCTGCCCCTATATACATAGAATTGGAATCGCTGGACACTTTAACAATGGAGCACTGGTCACTTTAATAATGTTTAAATAATGTTTATATACTGTATTCTATTCTACTGTATTTTAGTCAAAGCCATTCCGACATTGCTCGATCTACTATTTATATATTTCTTAATTACATTATTTTAGATTTGTGTGTATTGTTAGATATTACTGCCCTGTTGGAGCTAGGAACACAAGCATTTAGTTAGATATTACTGCACTGTTGGAGCTAGGAACACAAGCATTTAGTTAGATATTATTGCACTGTTGGAGCTAGGAACACAAGCATTTAGTTAGATATTACTGCACTGTTGGAGCTAGGAACACAAGCATTTAGTTAGATATTACTGCACTGTTGGAGCTAGGAACACAAGCATTTAGTTAGATATTACTGCACTGTTGGAGCTAGGAACACAAGCATTTAGTTAGATATTACTGCACTGTTGGAGCTAGGAACACAAGCATTTAGTTAGATATTACTGCACTGTTGGAGCTAGGAACACAAGCATTTAGTTAGATATTACTGCACTGTTGGAGCTAGGAACACAAGCATTTAGTTAGATATTACTGCACTGTTGGAGCTAGAAACACAAGCATTTCACTACAGCCACAATAACATCTGCTAAATGTGTGTATGTGACCAATAACATCTGGTAAATATGTGTATGTGACCAATAACATTTGATTTGAGCTGTTCACAAACTAAATGTACCGTGACTGGGGAGTAGAGACCACAGTCATTGAAGAGAGAAATCCTCTGAAAATGGATGTGTGAGTGAGGCCAAGGAGAGGGCAGTTTGAGATGAGAGGAAAAGGCAGATCCTTTAATAAAGAGTGCTACTGAAGCTTGGCTGTAATATTGCACTCAGAGCACTCAGGGACAGATGTGCTTAATGAGAAGCTGTGCTGTGAAGCCTGGAAATGACTCTGGCCATGTCTATACTTGACAGTTAATGTAGTTTATGTATTCTGATAATGGAATTCCCAAAACATAATGTGTCCGCCAACATGTCCACATTCTGCGCCGCCCTATGGGACTCCCGATCACGGGCGGTTGTGATTACAGCCCAGGATCGAACCAGGGTCTGTAGTGACGCCTCTAGCACTGCGATGCAGGGCCTTAGACCGCTGCGCCACTCGGTTACAGTGTGATATGAAATTTAAAAAGGCAATATTCCCACATTAGCAGAGACTACATTCAGGTTAGCTGATATTTAATTTACGTTAAACACTACTACATATGTCTGCTCAATCTGAAATGACCTTCACATTTCTATCATAGAACCCGTTATGCTTCTGGATACAGATTGAACAAAGGCCCAGATTCAATCAGATCAAAAGCGTTAACCCGCGACAATTAACACCCACATAGCTGATTTGTTTTGGCACAGTTGGAAGGTGGAAATTAGATAAAAATCTGACATTCCAGTGTTCGAGTTTGAAAACAAAGCTACGTGGTATTTCTATTAAGGGGGTTATTCCAACCTGATTTAAGCACGTGTAAATGACACTAGTCTAATTACATTTTATGATGCACTATGCCAATTCTGTCCTTGAATTTAAGCATCAGAATAGCATGCTATTCATTTGGGATGAAGAGTGAATAAATGAAAGTGTGTCTTCACATACGCTGTATTCTGACCTTTACCATCATCTTTATGCAAGTATGGATCTCTGCAGCCCAATATGGAGATAATAGTATGGATCTCCAGTTTCAACTGTTCTGCCTTACTATTATTCGACCATGCTGGTCATTTATGAACATTTGAACATCTTCTGTTATAATCTCCACCCGGCACAGCCAGAAGAGGACTGGCCACCCCACATATGCTCTCTCTAATTCTCTCTTTCTTTCTCTCTCTCGGAGGACCTGAGCCCTAGGACCGTGCCTCAGGACTACCTGACATGATGACTCCTTGCTGTCCCCAGTCCACCTGACTGTGTTGCTGCTCCAGTTTCAACTGTTCTGCCTTATTATTATTCGACCATGCTGGTCATTTATGAACATTTGAACATCTTGGCCATGTTCTGTTATAATCTCCACCCGGCACAGCCAGAAGAGGACTGGCCACCCCACATAGCCAGGTTCCTCTCTAGGTTTCTTCCTAGGTTTTGGCCTTTCTAGGGAGTTTTTCCTAGCCACCGTGCTTCTACACCTGCATTGCTTGCTGTTTGGGGTTTTAGGCTGGGTTTCTGTACAGCACTTTGAGATATCAGCTGATGTACAAAGGGCTATATAAATAAATTTGATTTGATCTCTGCAGCCCAATAGGGAGATAATAGTATGGATCTCTGCAGCCCAATATGGAGATAATAGTATGGATCTCTGCAGCCCAATAGGGAGATACTAGTATGGATCTCTGCAGCCCAACAGGGAGATACTAGTATGGATCTCTGCAGCCCAACAGGGAGATAATAGTATGGATCTCTGCAGCCCAACAGGGAGATACTAGTATGGATCTCTGCAGCCCAACAGGGAGATACTAGTATGGATCTCTGCAGCCCAACAGGGAGATAATAGTATGGATCTCTGCAGCCCAACAGGGAGATAATAGTATGGATCTCTGCAGCCCAATAGGGAGATAATAGTATGGATCTCTGCAGCCCAACAGGGAGATAATAGTATGGATCTCTGCAGCCCAATAGGGAGATAATAGTATGGATCTCTGCAGCCCAATAGGGAGATAATAGTATGGACGTAACTACAGCCCAATATGGAGATAATAGTATGGACGTAGCTACAGCCCAATATGGAGATAATAGTATGGACGTAGCTACAGCCCAATATGGAGATAATAGTATGGACAGCTACAGCCCAATATGGAGATAATAGTATGGACAGCTACAGCCCAATAGGGAGATAATAGTATGGACATAGCTACAGCCCAATATGGAGAAAATAGTATGGATCTCTGCAGCCCAATAGGGAGATAATAGTATGGATCTCTGCAGCCCAATATGGAGAAAATAGTATGGATCTCTGCAGCCCAATATGGAGAAAATAGTATGGATCTCTGCAGCCCAATAGGGAGATAATAGTATGGATCTCTGCAGCCCAATATGGAGAAAATAGTATGGATCTCTGCAGCCCAATAGGGAGATAATAGTATGGACATAGCTGCAGCCCAATAGGAAGATAATAGTATTGACATAGCTGCAGCCCAATATGGAGATACTAGTTTGGATCTCTGCATCCCAATATGGAGATACTAGTTTGGATCTCTGCAGCCCAATATGGAGATACTAGTTTGGATCTCTGCAGCCCAATATGGAGATACTAGTTTGGATCTCTGCATCCCAATATGGAGATACTAGTTTGGATCTCTGCATCCCAATATGGAGATACTAGTTTGGATCTCTGCAGCCCAATATGGAGATACTAGTTTGGATCTCTGCAGCCCAATATGGAGATACTAGTTTGGATCTCTGCAGCCCAATATGGAGATACTAGTTTGGATCTCTGCAGCCCAATATGGAGATACTAGTTTGGATCTCTGCAGCCCAATATGGAGATACTAGTGTGGATCTCTGCATCCCAATATGGAGATACTAGTAAGGGCGAGTGGGTGTATGGAAAGCGAATCAGCTAATTGGGCTGCACGACGAGTTGACCACTGCACTGGTGCTGCACTGGTCGACGTGATAACCAGTGCTTCCTACTGGGTATCACAGTCGTGTGGCTGGCGGTAGCTTACATTAGCTAGCTGGCTAATGTTACCTGGGTATAAGGTTAGGGTTAAGTTTAGGAGGTGAGGGTTAGCTAACATGCTAACATCAAGGGTGAGGGTTGGCTAACATGCTAACATCAAGGGTGAGGGTTAGCTAACATGCTAATATCAGGGTGAGGGTTAGCTAACATGCTAAGTAGTTTCAAAGTAGTAAGTACTTGAAAAGTTGTTAATTAGCTAAAATGCTGTTGTACAGCCAGCCATCCACCCCAACCAACTACCCTACTTTAGTGTTTTCCTTAATAAGTAACCATCTGTCTTATGTAACCATACTAATTGTAACATACATATGAATTTGTTTCCCAGATTTACTTTTACTATGTTACGTCTCGTCTGAGACCAGGCTGGCTTGACAAGCACTACTGTCCAACTGCAGTGGGGCTACCTAGTAGCCAATATCAAGGTGACAGTCACAGTAAGCACACACATACAATACATAAAACAATAGTACACTGATCATCAATACTTTTAATTAAAAATAAATTGTCAGTTTTATAAGTGAAATATGTCTGACTCGAGTGAAAGTTCGAACTCTCGCGATATGGTAACTCAATGAATTTCGCTACACCCGCAATAACATCTGATAAATATGTGTATGTGACCAATAAAATGTGATTTGATGTACTATAGTTGCGTGGTAAGAAACGCAATAAGGTCAATCAAAACCTTGTAACGTACAGCAGAGGGCTTTCGAGACACCGACACCTTTCCATACGCCCACTACTTTCCTTTTAACGCGCACCACCTTCCGGTCGCCATATTGGGATGCAGCGACCCCCTCTCTATTTATGCGCGGGGTCTAGTGAACCTACCGGTTCCATGTGGGAGAAAAAAAATTCTTATAGAAATAAGAAATCATTTTCCATGATCTGTAATTTACAACTTCATGAGAGCTATCTATCCGTTTGGAGAAGGGAATTGAACATATAAATTACACTTGTTTTAGATCTGAGCCTATTTCACTTTATAATCGCCGAAGACAAATGTGAAACCAGTCATGTGGCAGCAAACTGAAGCATATCAACTTTCCCATAGTAAAGTTGATAAAATGCTATGCCATTATGTAGAATAACAATTGTACAGCCTTTTTAACTTGCAGGGATCCCAGCTAGCAATGAAGAATCGGCCCATAAGCGAACTGATTGAATCGGCTCGGAGTCGGGCATCGGCCAAAGCCCCAAGTAATACACCGGAATCGTCCCAAACTCAGCCCCCACATCTTAGCCATAAGTAATACTACCAAAAATGGCCCAGACTTGGGCCATATGACGTCAGGCCGAGTCCGACTCTCAGCCGGAATCGGCCCAGATCCACTTGTGCTAGCTGGGATGGGCGCTCTCGGATGTCTTAATCATAGGCTACCTGACTTTAAATACTAGCCACTATCAATATTGGTCGTCAGTATGCCTAATAACCACACATATTAAACCGCCAATTTACTGTTTAGTTCGTTTAGCCTAAATTATCATTCCATTAAATTCCATTGTTTCGTTTACCTTAATTTGCTTCCTCTGTAAAATGCTGTCTTGGCCGTGTTACTGAGGATAGTTAGTAACAGTTGATAATATAAAAAGAAGACATGCAGGCTAATTCAATCATTACGGAGCTGAGAAAATGTAACCGGTGTGAAATGGCTCGCTAGTTAGCGGTGGTGCGCACTAATGGCATTTCAATCGGTGACGTCACTCTCCCTGAGACCTTGAAGAAGGTTGTTCCCCTTTGCTCTGCGAGGGCAGTGACTTTTTGTGGAGCGATGGGTAACGATGCTTCGTGGGAGGCAGTTGTCCATGTGTGCAGAGGGTCTCTGGTTTGAGCCCAGGTAGGGGTGAGGAGAGGGATGGAAGCTAAGCTGTTGCACAAAGACATAATAGTTCGAACCTGACTGAAATGTTCTATCCGGCATCGTTAGCTCATTGTTATGGACGTATCCAAATAAATGTCACGAGAAAACAGCTTAAACAAGAATCGAAATAATGTGTGTGAAATGCTTGATAGTCTATGTGATGTAAACAGAGAGGTCTACTTTCTCGGGGGACCTGAATATTGACTGGTTTTCATCAAGCTGTCTGCTCAAGAGGAAGCTTCTCACTGTAACCAGTGTCTGTAATCTGGTTCAGGTTATTAATCAACCTACCAGGGTGTTTACAAACACTACAGGAACAAGATCATCCACAAGTATTGATCACATCTTTACTAATACTGTAGAACGTTGTTCTAAAGCTGTATCCGTACCCATTAGATGCAGTGATCACAATATAGTGGCTATATACAGGAGAGCCAAAGTTCCAACAGCTGGGCCTATAATAGTGAATAAGAGATCATACAAAAGATTTTGCTGTGACTCTTATGTGGATGATGTTCAAAAATATTTGTTAGTCTGATGTGACTAATGAGGAACTGTTAGGCTCCATGGATTGATGAGGAATTGAAAAACTGTATGGTTGAAAGAGATGGGGGCAAAATGAGTGGCTAATAAGTCTGGCTGCACATCTGACTGGCTGCAAATTGAGAAATGATGTGACTACACTCAACAAGAAGAAGAAGAAACTGTATTATGAAGCCAAGATCAACGATATAAAGAACGACAGAAAAAAACTTATGGGCAGAAAGACTAATTCAACTCCATCATCCAATCAGATGGCTTATTCATCTCAACTAACATCAAGGCGGTGGCCCGTTCTTGTAGGTTCATGCTCTACAACATCCGCAGAGTACGACCCTGCCTCACACAGGAAGCAGCGCAGGTCCTAATCCAGGCACTTGTCATCTCCCGTCTGGATTACTGCAACTCGCTGTTGGCTGGGCTCCCTGCCTGTGCCATTAAACCCCTACAACTCATCCAGAACGCCGCAGCCCGTCTGGTGTTCAACCTTCCCAAGTTCTCTCACGTCACCCCGCTCCTCCGCTCTCTCCACTGGCTTCCAGTTGAAGCTCGCATCCGCTACAAGACCATGGTGCTTGCCTACGGAGCTGTGAGGGGAACGGCACCTCAGTACCTCCAGGCTCTGATCAGGCCCTACACCCAAACAAGGGCACTGCGTTCATCCACCTCTGGCCTGCTCGCCTCCCTACCACTGAGGAAGTACAGTTCCCGCGCAGCCCAGTCAAAACTGTTCGCTGCTCTGGCCCCCCAATGGTGGAACAAACTCCCTCACGACGCCAGGACAGCGGAGTCAATCACCACCTTCCGGAGACACCTGAAACCCCACCTCTTTCAGGAATACCTAGGATAGGATAAAGTAATCCTTCTCACCCCCTTAAAAGATTTAGATGCACTATTGTAAAGTGGCTGTTCCACTGGATGTCTTAAGGTGAACGCACCAATTTGTAAGTCGCTCTGGATAAGAGCGTCTGCTAAATGACTTAAATGTAAATGTAATGTAAATGATATCGCCAATTATTTTAATGATTACTTCATTGGCAAAGTGGGCAAATTTAGGCAGGAAATGTTAACAACAAACAGTGAGCCATCGTATTCATGCATATAAAAAAAACAAATAATGAAAAAAAAAAATAATAATGAAAAAAAAAACATTGCAAGTTAGAATTTTGTAAAGTTAGTGTGGGAGAAGTGAAAGATTTATTGTTATCGATCAATAATGACAAACCTCCTGGCATTGATAACTTAGATGGAAGGCTACTAAGGATGGTAGCTGACTCTATAGCCACTCCTATCTGTCATATCTTTAATCTGAGCCTAGAGGAAGGTGTTTGTCCTCCGGCCTGGAGGGAAGACAAAGTAAATCCACTACCCAAGAGTGGTAAAATGACCTTTACTGGTTCTAACAGCCAACCCATCAGCTTGCTGCCAGCTCTTAGCAAACTGTTGGGAAAAAATGGTGTTTCACCTAATACAATGCTATTTCTCTGTAAACAAATTAACAACAGACTTTCAGCATGCTTATAGAGAAGGGCACTCAACATGTACTGCACTGACACAAATGACTGATGATTGGTTGAAAGAAATTGATAATAAGAAGATTGTGGGAACGGTACTGTTAGATGTCAGCCTTTGACATTATTGACCATAACTTGTTGAAAAAAACTATATGTTATGGATTTTTAACCTCTGTCATGATGTGGATTCAGAGCTATCTATCTAATAGAGCACAGAGGGTTTTCTTTAATGGAAGCTTCTACATGTCAAACATGTAGAGAGTGGTGTACCGCAGGGCAGCTCTCTAGGCCCTCTACTCTTTTCTAATGTCAAACATGTAGAGAGTGGTGTACCGCAGGGCAGATCTCTAGGCCCTCTACTCTTTTCACCAATGACCTGCCACTGGCATTAAACAAAGCATGTGTGTCCATGTATGCTGATGATTCAACCATATACGCATCAGCAACCACAGCTAATGAAGTCACTGAAACCCTAAAAACAAAGAGTTGCAGTCTGTTTTGGAATGGGTAGCTAGTAATAAACTGTTCCTGAACATCTCTAAAACTAAGAGCATTGTATTTGGTACAAATCATTCCCCAAGTTCTAGACCTCAGCTGAATCTGGTAATGAATGGTGTGGCTGTTGAACAAGCTGAGGAGACTAAATGACTAGGCGTTACCTTAGATTGTAAACTGTCATGGTCAAAACATATAGATTCAATGGTTGATGGGGAGAGGTCTGTCAGGAAGAAAGAGATGGGGAGAGGTCTGTCAGGAAGAAAGGGATGCTCTGCCTTTTTGACACCACACTCCAAAAAGCAAGTCCTGCAGGCTCTAGTTTTGTTTAATCTTGATTATTGTCCAGTCATGTGGTCCAGTGCTGCAAGGAAAGACCTAGTTAAGCTGCAGCTGGCCCAGAACAGAGAGCCACGTTTTGCTCTTCATTGTAATCAGAGGGCTGATATACATACTATGCATGCCAGTCTCTCTTGGTTAAGAGTTGAGGACAGACTGACTGCATCACTTCTTCTTTTTATAAGAAACGTTCATGTGTTGAAAATCCCAAATTGTTTGCATAGTCAAAGCAAGCAAGGGATAAGAACGTTGCCAGTCAATATGGCAATGGAACATTTAGAACGAATGACTGGGTCGCGTCCATAGATACAGAACAAAATGACTGAACGACTGGGACGTGTCTCTGGCAACCGAACCGATTGATACTTATTCTTTCTTTGGATTGGTGGATACATGTCGTTATTTTAATCCTTTTTTGAATGTTCGATGAATTATACTTTCCTAAACCTAAATAATTCACAATATTAGAACATTTTAAATATACCAACTTGTGCTGAAATAGATTACTTTATTTTATTTATTGAATACTTAAAACAGACCACTTGGCTTGGGTAGCCACCTTGTGTCGGGACTATATCTTGGTGGAAGGATGAAATCGTATCAATAAATTCATAAAAATAATGTTTTTAATGAAAATATGTCACTCGTTATTTGAATATGTTGGTAACCCGTTGTATAACATTGGTAAGGCCCTCAAAGCCGGTGTTTGAAGGATATATTGGCATTGCCAGCCCTCGACCAGCCCTCGGCCTAGCTTCGACCAGCCCTCGGCCAGCCTCAGCCATGGACCAGCCCTCGACCAGCCCCAGCCCTCGGCCAGACCCAGCCCTCGGCCAGACCCAGCCCTCGACCAGCCCCAGCCCTCGAGCCCCAGCCCTCGACCAGCCCCAGCCCTCGACCAGCCCCAGCCCTCGACCAGCCCCAGCCCTCGACCAGCCCCAGCCCTCGACCAGCCCCAGCCTCAGCCCCAGCCCTGGAGCCCCAGCCCTCGACCAGCCCCAGCCCGACCAGCCCCAGCCCTCGGCCAGACCCAGCCCTCGACCCAGCCCCGAGCCCCAGCCCCTCGGCGACCAGCCCCACCAGCCCCAGCCCTCGACCAGCCCCAGCCCTCGACCAGCCCTTGACCAGCCCTTGACCAGCCCTCGACCAGCCCTTGACCAGCCCCCGACCAGCCCCAGCCCTCGACCAGCCCCAGCCCTCGGTCTTGGGCCTAACAACCCTGTAACAATATATCCTCCAAACACCGGCTTCTTGGGCATTACAACTTAAATAGACAAGAGTATAGCCCACTATTGTATACTAGTCTCTCTATTATAATTCCTTGTACACTAATCTACCAACATTACCATGGGCTGAAGACCTGAACATATTTTTGATTCATCCATATATTTAGCATGTAAAGGCTCTCCAAACCTGTTTTTAATGATTAATAAATACTTTCCTAAACCATAAATAATTCACAAGATCAGAACATTTTAAATCTACCAACTGGTGCTGAAACAGATTACTTAATTTTTTATTGATTGAATATTTAAAAAACATACAATATATTTGTAGTTGTTGAGCAGCTTCACTGCATCACAAGTTATCCAGAGCAATATACAGAAGCGGCCTGCTCAAAGGCACGTCGACAGATCTCCCACAGAATACGTTCTTTCATTGATCTCTGAACCTGTTCTCTCAATATATTCTAGTGAGTCTGTCGATAAAATTCAAATTAAAGGTTCACCTAATTTAAAGGGATGTGCTTAAGATAAATGTATTGAAACCCCTATGGAATGAAAACTCCATGAGAAAAATCTGTTGGCCAGCAAGTGGGAGGATTTTTCAGCGGTTGAATGAAATGTATTAAAGATTATAGATATACTGACAAGATAAATGTCTCGCCCCCCTAACAATGGGAATTCTTGTCCACAACGCGACACAATGAGCTGTCTAGCTCCCGCTTATCCTTTCTTTGGATTGGTGGATACATGTCATTATTGTAATCCTTTTTTGAATGTTCGATGAGGGTTGTTGACGTCGACCGCCTGTATTCAATGGAGAGAGATTCTATGCTACTAGCCTCGTGCCAATCATCTGCATTGCCATTTTGAGACAACTCCGATATAAAGTGTTTTTTTTTCTCTCAAAGTTGTCGGGATGTCACGTGTCCTACTTAAATCAGTACGCTCGTAGCAACTTAAGAATTACGAAACTTCCATTCAATCAAATAAACCTCACGCAGCAAATATGCCAAACAACGAAAAAACGCCACCTGCTGTAGGGAGACAGATTTTATGCAGAATGTATTCAGAACGTGCAAGGTAGCCGAACCTGCCACACACGTTAAGATGTAGGGAGATGCAGAATGTATTCAGAACGTGCAAGGTAGCCAAACCTGCCACACACGTTAAGATGTAGGGAGATGCAGAATGTATTCAGAACGTGCAAGGTAGCCAAACCTGCCACACACGTTAAGATGTAGGGAGATGCAGAATGTATTCAGAACGTGCAAGGTAGCCGAACCTGCCACACACGTTAAGATGTAGGGAGATGCAGAATGTATTCAGAACGTGCAAGGTAGCCGAACCTGCCACACACGTTAAGATGTAGGGAGATGCAGAATGTATTCAGAACGTGCAAGGTAGCCAAACCTGCCACACACGTTAAGATGTAGGGAGATGCAGAATGTATTCAGAACGTGCAAGGTAGCCGAACCTGCCACACACGTTAAGATGTAGGGAGATGCAGAATGTATTCAGAACGTGCAAGGTAGCCGAACCTGCCACACACGTTAAGATGTAGGGAGATGCAGAATGTATTCAGAACGTGCAAGGTAGCCAAACCTGCCACACACGTTAAGATGTAGGGAGATGCAGAATGTATTCAGAACGTGCAAGGTAGCCAAACCTGCCACACACGTTAAGATGTAGGGAGATGCAGAATGTATTCAGAACGTGCAAGGTAGCCAAACCTGCCACACACGTTAAGGCGTCTGCATACTTCCCATCCAAAACAGTTTGTGCATAATATTGATATTATATATTATATATATAATAATGTTGTGACAACGTTTTGTTAGTTTAGGTTTTCAAGTTTTTTTTTCGGTTGTTCGTGCACATGTTTTCACGAGGCAAACCAAAGTTCGGTAGCTGAAGTTTACGCCCCTTTGTCGATGATTGGTCAACCGTAGAGATTTCTCAATGACGTGTCTGTTTTCATTCCACAAGAGACTTTTCAGAGGTTTTCATGCACAATTTTTCACTGGAGAAATACTGCACCAAACATCTTAGTTCAATGTAAAATTGTGCGACTAAGAACTCTGTAAACGTTAAACTTAATTTAAGATTTCTTGAGTTATCTCAGATTAATTCGGCCTATTTTTGACGAAGTGTATACTGGCTACAGCGTCTCAAGGGGGACAAACAGTACTATTTACAAGTTTTTCAAGCAAAGGTCTTTTAAGGGCTTTATGCGAGGCAAAGACTTTCACTTCACTTTTCAGTTCTGCTAGTTCAACAAATTAGATGCAGTCTATCACAGTGCCATCCGTTTTATCACCAAAGCCCCATATACTACCCACCACTGCGACCTGTACGCTCTTGTTGGCTGGCCCTCGCTTCATACTCATCGCCAAACCCACTGGCTACAGGTTATCTACAAGTCTCTGCTAGGTAAAGCCCCACCCTATCTCAGCTCGCTGGTCACCATAGCAGCACCCACTCGTAGCACACGCTCCAGTAGGTATATCTCACTGGTCACCCCCAAAGCCAATTCCTCCTTTGGTCGCCTTTCCTTCCAGTTCTCTGCTGCCACTGACTGGAACGAACTGCAAAAATCACTGAAGCTGGAGACTCACATATCCCTCACTAGCTTCTAGAACCAGCTGTCAGAACAGCTCACAGATCACTGCACCTGTTCATAGCCCATCTGTATACAGCCCATCTATCTACCTCATTCCCATACAGTATCTCTGTAACTGACAGTGAAATTTACAGGTTATGTCGTTGTCTTTTGTTTGAATTGTTTATGTGTCCGCTGTGCGGGGGAAATGATAATACAAGCGGAACTACGTAGCTAATACTGTTGTAACGGGGATCCTTATTGTAGCAACACACTTTTGGAGGGAAGGCAATCCTGCGCTGCGTTAGCTAAGTTTTCATGTCATCGGGTGTAGTTCATAAAGGTTGAAGAGTGTATGTTAGGATGAAGTGTGAATTCATGCCAGGAATAATAAGTGTGAAGTTTGATTTCCTCCCTTCTGTAATAAGCAGCCAATGAGGTATTTTTTCCTTTATTCATGTGTTTAATCTGAACCCGTTATAACGCCGGTTAAACTGTTATGTATGTAAGCACTTCAGAGTTATACCAAGCTAATAAGTCACTCCTAAGATAAGGTTGTAAGAGTGTGCTTAACTGTATTCTTCATTTACTTTATAGTTCTCACGGAAGGTGATAATTCTGACTAAAACTACAGAATAAAGCCGCCAGTTAAAATCAAGGAACGGTTGTGCTCGTGGTTACTGAAGGGAGCTACAGTGAGAACTCAATGCTCTTCACGAGCAAGAGAGAAAGAAGAATCTCATCCAGCTGTAAAACGTCTACAAGATTCCCAAATCCTGGTAGACCCTGTCATCTGCCAGATAAGAGTTTTGCACCTACCTGCAAACTAAGAAGAAAATCTCCACATAAGGAAGCATCGTGAGGCAACATAAGGTCAAGACTAACAGGAAAGTCAGACACGCAAGTACAAGTCAAGGTGTTTGAAGGTGGTCCTAGCCTTGTGAACAGCTAATAAGAGACTTTAAGATTACAATTCGTAAGGACTGGAGATAGTTGTCTATTTCATAAAGACTCTGGTATTATGCATTTGCTCTTTCTATCTTAATGTATCGCAGGTATGTGTATTACTGAAAAATATTATTTGATACTTACTAAAAATATATAGTCACAAACATTTAAGGGTCAGCGTACACCTATTAATTCTATTTTCACCTGTAAGTTAATAGTGTAATTGTTTGTTAAGGTGTTTGTTCAAGCCTTTGTTACAAGCATTATACATGTTTATACCACGTACTGAGGTTTAAATGACAGTGAATTAGAGTATAAATGACCTACTCACTCATCCAAACCTTAGCTAGAATTGATTTGACTTGATTTAGAATGTCAGAAAGAGGTAGTTTCACTAAAGGTGATAGAGATGGGGTGGGTCAAGTTGAGCAGCTGCAGCAACACCTCGCAAACTTCGAGCCTTCATCAGAACAAACAGAACAGCAGGAAGAGGCCCAGACTGGTGTGGAGTCACTTTGAGCCTTCATCAGAACAAACAGAACAGCAGGAAGAGGCCCAGACTGGTGTGGAGTCACTTTGAGCCTTCATCAGAACAAACAGAACAGCAGGAAGAGGCCCAGACTGGTGTGGAGTCACTTTGAGCCTTCATCAGAACAAACAGAACAGCAGGAAGAGGCCCAGACTGGTGTGGAGTCACTTTGAGCCTTCATCAGAACAAACAGAACAGCAGGAAGAGGCCCAGACTGGTGTGGAGTCACTTCGGCCAGTGAATGATGATACAGAGGCTGCTAATGAGATAGCACAACAAGAGCCACGAAAAGGTGAGAGGGTCTGCAGGTTAACTGAAAAGGGCAGAGAACTGCGCGATGAAAGGTGGAGACAGCTCAAACATCGTTTCAGGGTCAGCTATGAGAAGTGGAAGGCTCTGGTAAAGGAAGCAAAACTGTCACTGACATGCTGTTGCTCTGAAGACCTACTAGAAGACCTCTTAAACAAGATTAGCCATACCTCTACAGAGCTAAACCTTGTCTATGTAAATTTGCGTCAAATCGACATTCCCGACAACGATATACGACGCAGAGTTGATACTTGTGAAGCAGTTACAATGTCTATTATCAAGACTGTAAGGTGTCATTTAAAAGGCAGGGAAGAAGGTCAAAGTAACCAGATAGAGTTGCACTGGAAGGACAGCAATTCCTTGTGCATGTCCGAACTCTCACATAAGTCAAGTCTCAACTATCAGCCCTCAAGTGCTTCCTCCCAGTCTCAAAGCAACTCAAAGGTCAACTCCAGACGCTCAAGCGTGTCATCTGTCAAGAGACAAGAGGCTGCGGCGGAAGTTGCTGCTAACCAAGCAGCTTTAGAAGTAATGGTTAAGCAAGAACGCCAACTAGAAGAGCTTCAGAGACTTGAAGATGAAGATAAGAAGAGGACAGCGGAGCAAGAAGCCGAGTCTGTGAAACGCAGCTTAGAAGAAGCTAGGCTGCGAGTCAAGTTAGAGGTAGAAAATGCTGCCAGACGAAGGACACTAGAAGACAAGCGTAGAGAGTTAGAGCGCCTAGAAGTGCTCAAGAAACTAAATGCTGCCAAGGCGCGAATGCAAGTGTATGAGCAAGATGAAAACTCAGAGGACGAGAAGAGAGAACTACTCTCTAACTGCAAATCTGTGAAAGAAGTCATGCACAGAAGTGGCTCATTTCACAGTCTCTCACCACAACATGTTGTGACAAGCACACAGCAAGAAGATGGCACCAAGACCATGTTCAGGTTACTAGCGGAATCAATCAGTGAAAGCCGCCTCCCCATACCAGAGCCAGTAACATTCAATGGAGAACCACTCTCGTTCAGATATCCATATAATAAGTAACAGATGTCCATATAATAAGTAACAGATACCCATATAATAAGTAACAGATACCCATATAATAAGTAACAGATACCCATATAATAAGTAACAGATACCCATATAATAAGTAACAGATACCCATATAATAAGTAACAGATACCCATATAATAAGTAACAGATACCCATATAATAAGTAACAGATACCCATATAATAAGTAACAGATACCCATATAATAAGTAACAGATACACATATAATAAGTAACAGATACCCATATAATAAGTAACAGATACCCATATAATAAGTAACAGATGTCCATATAATAAGTAACAGATACCCATATAATAAGTAACAGATACCCATATAATAAGTAACAGATACCCATATAATAAGTAACAGATATCCATACGATAAATTAAACTGAGCTCAACTGTACAGTGGCAAAGATGGTAGCAGCCTATTAGATTTGGAAATTTCCTCAAAACCACTATATACCACTGACAGAAATATGGCTTCACTTCCAAACTGCAAAAATATGTGGCTGAGGAGAGTCCATTACAGTTGAATCTTCACAGAGAGAGGTGCTATTTTCATCAAAGATTGCACTCAGGAGGAACAGCCATGGAAAAATAGTGTGCTCTGCTCTCTATCTGCTCTCTCTCTACAAGCTCTCTCTCTCTATCTGCTCTCTCTCTCTCTACGCTCTCTCTCTCTCTACGCTTTCTCTCTCTCTCTACAAGCTCTCACTATCTCTCTACCTGCTCTCTTTCTCTACCTGCTCTCTCTCTACCTGCTCTCTCTATCTCTACCTGCCCTCTCTCTATCTCTACCTGCTCTCTCTCTATCTCTACCTGCTCTCTCTCTATCTCTACCTGCTCTCTCTCTATCTTACCTGCTCTCTCTCTATCTCTACCTGCTCTCTCTCTACAAGCTCTCTCTCTCTATGCTCTCTCTCTATCTCTCTACACGCTCTCACTATCTCTCTACAAGCTCTCTCTCTACCTGCTCTCTCTCTCTCTCTACCTGCTCTCTCGCTCTACCTGCTCTCTCCATCTCTCTACCTGCTCTCTCTCTCTACCTGCTCTCTCTCTATCTCTACCTGCTCTCTCACTATCTCTACAAGCTCTCTCTCTCTGCACTCTCTCTCTCTGCACTCTCTCTCTCTGCGCTCTCTCTCTCTACGAGCTCTCACTATCTCTCTACAAGCTCTCTACCTGCACTCTCTCTCTACAAGCTCTCTCTCTCTCTACCTGCTCTCTCTCTATCTCTACCTGCTCTCTCTCTACAAGCTCTCTCTCTCTATGCTCTCTCTCTATCTCTCTACACGCTCTCACTATCTCTCTACAAGCTCTCTCTCTACCTGCTCTCTCTCTCTCTCTACCTGCTCTCTCGCTCTACCTGCTCTCTCCATCTCTCTACCTGCTCTCTCTCTCTACCTGCTCTCTCTCTATCTCTACCTGCTCTCTCACTATCTCTACAAGCTCTCTCTCTCTGCACTCTCTCTCTCTGCGCTCTCTCTCTCTACGAGCTCTCACTATCTCTCTACAAGCTCTCTACCTGCACTCTCTCTCTACAAGCTCTCTCTCTCTCTACCTGCTCTCTCTCTGTCTGTCTGTCTGCATGGGAAATGTATGGTTACATCTGCGCTCTCTCACTATCTCTCTACAAGCTCTCTCTCTCTCTACCTGCTCTCTCGCTCTCTGTCTGTCTGCATGGGAAATGTATGGTTACATCTGCGCTCTCTCACTATCTGCCTGCCTGCCCGCCCGCCCGCCTGCCTGCGAAATGTATGGTAAACAAAAGTGAAACAAAAGTGAAATAAACAAAAATGGAATAGTAAACATTATACTTACAAAACGTACAAAAGACTAAAGACATATCAAAGGCCATATTATGTATATGTACAGTGTTGTAATGATGTGCAAATAGTTAAAGTACGAAAGGGAAAATAAATATGGGTTGTATTTACAATGGTGTTTGTTCTTCACTGGTTGCCCTTTTCGTGTGGCAACAGGTCACAAATCTTACTGCTGTGATGGCACACTGTGGAATTTCACCCAGTAGATATGGGAGTTGTTCAAAATTGGATTTTGCTTTCGAATTCTTTGTGGGTCTGTCTAATCTGAGGAAACATGTGTCTCTAATATGATCATACATTTGGAAGGAGGTTAGGAAGTGCAGCTCAGTTTCCACCTCATTTTGTGGGAAGGTCTGTCTTCAGTGGCCTCTCTCAATAGCCAGGCTATATTCACTGAGTCTGTACATAGTCAAAGATTTCTGTAATTTTGGGTCAGTCACAGTGGTCAGGTATTCTGCCACGGTGTACTCTCTGTTTAGGGCCAAATAGCATCCTAGTTTGCTCTGTTTTTTTGGTAAATTCTTTCCAATGTGTTAAGTAATTATCTTTTTGTTTTCTCATGATTTGGTTGGGTCTAACTGTGTTGCTGTTCTGGGGCTCTGTGGGGTGTGTTTGTGAACAGAGCCCCAGGACCAGCTTGCTTAGGGGACTCTCTACAGGTTCATCTCTCTGTAGGTGATGGCTTTGTTATGGAAGGTTTGGGAATCCCTTCCTTTTAGGTGGTTGTAGAATTTAACGTCTCTTTTCTGGATATTGATCATTAGCGGGTATCGGCCTAATTCTGCTCTGCATGCATTATTTGGTGTTTTACATTGTACACAGAGGATATTTTTGCAGAATTCTGCATGCAGTCTCAATTTGGTGTTTGTCCCATTTTGTGAATTCTTGGTTGGTGAGCGGACCCCAGACCTCACAACCATAAAGGGCAATGAGTTCTAATACTGATTCAATTATTTTTAGCCAGATATTAATTGGTATGTTGAATTTTATGTTCCTTTTGATGACATATAAGGCCCATCTTGCCTCGTCTCTCAGATCGTTCACTGCTTTGTTGAAGTTACCTGTGGTGCTGATGTTTAGGCCGAGGTATGTATAGTTTTTTGTGTGCTCTAGATCAGTGGTTCCCAAACTTTTTATAGTCCCGTACCCCTTCAAACATTCAACCTCCAGCTGCGTACCCCCTCTAGCACCAGGGTCAGCAGCGTACCCCCTCTAGCACCAGGGTCAGCGCACTCTCAAATATTGTTTTTTGCCACCATTGTTTTGCTCTTTATTTAACCATCATACATATAAAACCTTATTTGTTCATCGAAAATAGTGAATAACTCACCACAGGTTAATGAGAAGAGTGTGCTTGAAAGGATGCACATAACTCTGCAATGTTGGGTTATATTGGAGAGAGTCTCAGTCTTAAATCATTTCCCACACACAGTCTGTGCCTGTATTTAGTTTTCATGCCAGTGAGTGCCGAGAATCAGCTCTCACATAGGTATGTGGTTGCTAAGGGGCATCAGTGTCTTAACAGCGCCATTTGCCAAGGCAGGATACTCTGAGCGCAGCCCTATCCAGAAATCTGGCGGTGGCTTCTGATTAAATTCAATTTTCACAGAACCGCTTGTTGCAATTTTGATGAGTCGCTCTTGTTCTGATATGGGTAAGTGGACTGGAGGCAGGGCATGAAAGGGATAACAAATCCAGTTGTTTGTGTCGTCTGTTTCGGGAAAGTACCTGTGTAATTGCTCACCCAATTCACTCAGGTGCTTCGTTATATCACATTTGACATGGTTAGTAAGCTTGAGTTCATTTGCACATCATGGAAAGACCTGTGTGTTGTCAAATCAAATCAAATTTATTTATATAGCCCTTCGTACATCAGCTGATATCTCAAAGTGGTGTACAGAAACCCAGCCTAAAACCCAAAGTTAACCATTTTCACTGTAGTGTCCAAAACGTCTTTCAAGCTCGTCAGGCATTCCCTTGGCAGCAAGAGCCTCTCGGTGGATGCTGCAGTGTACCCAAGAGCCTCTCGGTGGATGCTGCAGTGTACCCAAGAGCCTCTCGGTGGATGCTGCAGTGTACCCAAGAGCCTCTCGGTGGATGCTACAGTCTACCCAAGAGCCTCTCGGTGGATGCTACAGTCTACCCAAGAGCCTCTCGGCGGATGCTGCAGTGTACCCAAGAGCCTCTCGGCGGATGCTGCAGTGTACCCAAGAGCCTCTCGGTGGATGCTGCAGTCTACCCAAGCGCCTCTCGGTGGATGCTGCAGTCTACCCAAGAGCCTCTCGGTAGATGCTGCAGTGGACCCAAGAGCCTCTCGGTGGATGCTACAGTCTACCCAAGAGCCTCTCGGTGGATGCTGCAGTGGACCCAAGAGCCTCTCGGTGGATGCTGCAGTGTACCCAAGAGCCTCTCGGTAGATACTACAGTCTACCCAAGAGCCTCTCGGTAGATACTACAGTCTACCCAAGAGCCTCTCGGTGGATGCTGCAGTGTACCCAAGAGCCTCTAGGTGGATGCTGCAGTGTACCCAAGAGCCTCTCGGTGGATGCTGCAGTGTACCCAAGAGCCTCTCGGTGGATGCTGCAGTGTACCCAAGAGCCTCTCGGTGGATGCTGCAGTGTACCCAAGAGCCTCTCGGTGGATGCTGCAGTGTACCCAAGAGCCTCTCGGTGGATGCTGCAGTCTACCCAAGAGCCTCTCGGTGGATGCTACAGTCTACCCAAGAGCCTCTCGGTGGATGCTACAGTCTACCCAAGAGCCTCTCGGTGGATGCTGCAGTATACCCAAGAGCCTCTCGGTGGATGCTACAGTCTACCCAAGCGCCTCTCGGTGGATGCTGCAGTGTACCCAAGAGCCTCTCGTGGATGCTGCAGTGTACCCAAGAGCCTCTCGTGGATGCTGCAGTGTACCCAAGAGCCTCTCGGTGGATGCTGCAGTAAGAACTGTGGTGGAATTACTGTCATCAAAAGGAGAAACTTTTAACCTTTTTAAAAACAATCAAACCTTGTTATTTAATTAGTGCAGTAATGGAGCTGGTCGGTAACCACCACTGAGAACTCAACCAGCTGGTTTGAGCCACAGCATTTTATAACAAAGTCCATCCTCCTTCAGTCTACATGACAAACAACAGATGTATGGAATGGGTCACAAGGTTAAGATTTGTATGAAAGATACTTATATTTCACAGCAGATAGTATCTGCAGTAAAAACAGTTATCATTGTGTAGAGACCAGGGTCTGGTCCCCCCCAACTCCATACTGGAGCCATCTCGCCCTGGCACACCCCAATACAGAAACATTAACTCATGCTCTGGAATGCGGTATCACCCAAAGACATGGTAAATCTCCTGTCAGTGTTAAATCTCCCAGAGGTCCACTTTCAGTTCACACAGACACAATAGAGTTATAAAACAACCATTTGATGCAATAAAAGTATTATAACATAATCTTGTTATTTCCACCATAGTACCCAAGTGGCATCGGGAGAAACTGCTTGCTCTCCACTCCACTATGTCTCCCTGTCATGACTTTTGTGCCATCAGTACAGATACCCCTTCTTATTAATGGTATCTATTGCTTTTATACATGTCTTATGACTCGAAAGTCGTATGGACTGTTAGTGGAATTCCCGTGAGAGAGTAACGGTTAATGTGATTGGATGTTAATTATTTGACTAGACTACCTGTATTTGACATTGTGTTGTTATTTCACTGAACACTAGATGGTTTAATTTTTATTTTTGGCAGTGAAACGAGGCTACTCGGGCGGGGAAAAAAAACAACCCAAATGTATTGCCCTGTTGGAAAATATAAATGGACTGTTTGAAAATGTGAAGATTTTTTTATTTATTACAAAAAATACATTTAAAAAAGAAATAAATGTGAATCACATTTTTATTTGGCGTACCCCCGACAGCTTTGCGTGTACTTCTGGGGATAGACATTTGACTTCAGACCCTAGTAGGGTGAGGCCGAGTGCTGCAGACTGTTCTCACCAATTCATTGATATATATGTTGAAGAGGGTGGGGCTTAAGCTGCATCCCTGTCTCACCCCCCAGCCCTGTAGGAAGAAATTTGTTTTTTTGTGTGCCAATTTTAACCACACACTTGTAGTTAGTACACATGGATTTTATAATGTCGTATGTATAATGATTTAATGCCGTATGTTTTTCCCCCAGCACCACTTTCCATCAATTTGAATAGCAGGCCCTCATGCCAAATTGAGTCGAAAACTTTTTTTTAAATCAATAAAGCATGAAAATTCTTTACCTTTGTTTTGGTTAGTTTGTTTGTCAATTTGTGTATACAGGGTGAATACGTGGTCTGTCGTACGGTAATTTGGTAAAAAAGACAATTTGACATTTACTCAGTACATTGTTTTCGCTGAGGAAATGTACGAGTCTGCTGTTCATGATAATTAAAGATTAGGATAAGGATTTCCCAAGGATTGCTGTCCCACGGTAGTTACTGGGGTCCCAAGGTAGTTACTGGGGTCCCAAGGTAGTTACTGGGGTCCCACGGTAGTTACTGGGGTCCCACGGTAGTTACTGGGGTCCACGGTAGTTACTGGGGTCAAATTTGTCTTTTGTGAATTGGGGTGATCAGTCCTTGGTTCCAAATATTAGGGAAGATGCCAGAGCTAAGGATGATGTTTAAGTATAGCCAATAGTAGTTTGCAGACTGTATATTTCATTACTTCATTTAGGATACAATCAACACCACAGGTCTTTTGGGGTTGGAGGGTTTGTATTTTGTCCTGTAGTTCATTCAATGTAATGGGAGAATCCAGTGTGTTCTGGTAGTCTTTAATAGTTGATTCTAAGATTTGTATTTGATCATGTATATGTTTTTGCTGTTTGTTCTTTGTTATAGAGTCAAAAAGATTGGAGAAGTGGTTTCCCCATTTAGGGTAGATAACTCTTCGTGTTGTTGTTTGTTTTGTGTTTTCCAATTTTCCCAGAATTGCTTAGATTCTATGGATTCTTCAATTACATCGAGCGGATTTCTGATGTGCTGTTCCTTCTTTTTCCGTAGTGTATTTCTGTATTGTTTTAGTGATTCACCATAGTGAAGGCGTAGACTCAGGTTTTCTGGGTCTCTATGTTTTTGGTTGGATAGGCCTCTCAATTTCTTTCTTAGGTTTTTGCATTCTTCATCAAACCATTTGTCATTGTTGTTCTTCTTCTTAGGTTGTCTGCTTGACATTTTTAGATTTGAAAGGGAAGATGAGAGGTCAAATATACTGTTCAAGTTTTCTACTGCCAAATT
This sequence comes from Oncorhynchus nerka, assembly GCF_034236695.1. Classification (NCBI taxonomy): domain Eukaryota; kingdom Metazoa; phylum Chordata; class Actinopteri; order Salmoniformes; family Salmonidae; genus Oncorhynchus; species Oncorhynchus nerka. The sequence goes on along the minus strand of NC_088402.1, from coordinate 89,739,760 downwards.
TACACCTTCACTATTACAGTGAAACATTTTGTCCAGAAAATTGTCTAGAAGGGTTTGAATTTGTTGTTGCCTAATAGTTTTTTGGTAGATTTCCACACTACTCTCCTTCCATCTATATCAGTTCCTAATATTATTCAGCTCCTTCGCTTTGATGCCTCATGATTGAGTATTGCTCTGTTCAAGTAGTCTGTGATTTTGCTGTGATCTGACTGGGGTGTCAGTGGACTGACTGAACGCTCTAAGAGACTCTGGGTTGAGGTCAATGATAAAGTAGTCTACAGTACTACTGCCAAGAGATGAGCTAGTTGTATACCTACCATAGGAGTCCCCTCGACGCCTACCATTGACTATGTACATACCCAGCATCCGACAGAGCTGCAGGAGTTGTGACCCGTTTTTGTTGGTCGTGTCTAGGGGGAGGGCATATGGGGGAGGTAAAATTCTCTCTCTTCGAGGTGAAAGAGGCAGGGCCTGGGAGCAGCAGCCATTTAAACATCTGTTTGGCTATCATCTACTGTGTGGTTCTAGTCACACACACACACACACACACACACACACACACACACACACACACACACACACACACACACACACACACACACACACACACACACACACACACACACACACACACAAGCCTGAGGGCCTTGAGCTCAGCGTTTACTTACTTTGTTGTCTGGCAGCCGGTGTGGAGCCTCTTCCTGAGACTAGCAGAAGATTAATGCTACTGTGGATTGCAGAAAAAACCCCACAAAGGGCGATCCATCTGAGTCAGGACAGATTGGACAGCCCTGCAGTGTAGCGGGTGAGAATGATGGCTATTTATCATGGGGCAGCCATTACACATTACACAATGGCTAAACAGCAGTGGACACACACACACAGGGACATACACATACACACAGGGACACACACAGGGACACACACACGCACAGGGACACACACGCACAGGGACACACACAGGGACATACACACGCACAGGGACACACACACGCACAGGGACACACACACAGGGACATACACACACACACAGGGGCACACACACACACAGGGACACACACACGCACAGGGACACACACACGCACAGGGACACACACACGCACAGGCACACACACACAGGGACATACACACACACACAGGGACACACACAGGGACACACACACGCACAGGGACACACACACAGGGACACACACACACACACACACACACACAGGGACAGACACACACACACACACAGGGACAGGGACACACACACACACACACACACACACACACACACACACACACACACACACAGGGACAGACACACACACACACACAGGGACAGACACACACACACACACACACACACACACACACACACACACACACACACACACACACAGGGACACACACACACAGGGACACACACACACACACACACACACACACACAGGGACACACACACACACAGGGACACACACACACACAGGGACACACACACACACACAGGGACATACACACACACACACACACACCTACAAGCACCTCACAGTCTCACATCAGAATTAGACTCTCGTCCATGTCTCCTAAACATCACATTTATAAATTGTTCCGAACATCAAATTTCAAAGGGTTTGAGGTTAAAGTTTAGGCTTTAACTCTGAATGTTTAAGGTTAGGGTTAGTCACATTACAGTAGCATCGCTATTAGAGCTATTAGCATTGTGCTCCTTTTTACTAGCTTAGTTTACAAAGTTAACTTAATGTGTACTGATCTACTGTGCATTGATTGGTATATTTATGTATTTGCAGTTTCCCCACTTTTCTGCATTAAACCAAAAGACAAACCCCTACCTGCCTGTTCCTTGGAGGACTTGAGTACTGATAAGAGTTCAGCGTTCTGTTTAACTCAACACCTTGGGAGTTCAGTGATCTGTTTAACTCAACACCTTGGGAGTTCAGCGTTCTGTTTAACTCAACACCTTGGGAGTTCAGCGTTCTGTTTAACTCAACACCTTGGGAGTTCAGCGTTCTGTTTAACTCAACACCTTGGGAGTTCAGCGTTCTGTTTAACTCAACACCTTGGGAGTTCAGCGTTCTGTTTAACTCAACACCTTGGGAGTTCAGCGTTCTGTTTAACTCAACACCTTGGGAGTTCAGCGTTCTGTTTAACTCAACACCTTGGGAGTTCAGCGTTCTGTTTAACTCAACACCTTGGGAGTTCAGCGTTCTGTTTAACTCAACACCTTGGGAGTTCAGCGAATATAATACAGCAAAATGATAACCACACACCAGGTACTACGACGATGGATGTTGGATACCAACTACTGCGTCATCTGCGGCTACAGAACGACTACAGTAGCCAGACACTTGTCACTGTCCTCGCTGCTACAATGGATCCTGCAAGCAATAAAGATGTTCCTGCTGACAACAAATCACAAGATGGTATCAACACCGGGTCCCATCTCCTCTCGGAAGTCATCCCGCTCCTCTGTCAAGTCACATGCAAGTATTGCCACAGCCAAAGCTAGACCTGAGGCAGCTAAAGTCAGATGAGTCCAGTCACTACACTACTTTCTCCTCTAACTTTCATTTTATAGTTCAGTTTTATAGTTTATAGTTTTATACATTCAGGTACTGGTGGAAACTGGCGGAAACATTCAGGTACTGGCGGAAACTGGCGGAAACATTCGGGTACTGGCGGAAGCATTCGGGTACTGGTGGAAACATTCGGGTACTGGTGGAAACATTCGGGTACTGGTGGAAACATTCGGGTACTGGTGGAAACATTCGGGTACTGGTGGAAACATTCGGGTACTGGTGGAAACATTCAGGTACTGGTGGAAACATTCAGGTACTGGCGGAAACTGGCGGAAACATTCGGGTACTGGCGGAAACATTCAGGTACTGGTGGAAACATTCAGGTACTGGCGGAAACTGGCGGAAACTGGCGGAAACATTCAGGTACTGGTGGAAACATTCAGGTACTGGTGGAAACATTCAGGTACTGGCGGAAACTGGCAGAAACTGGCGGAAACATTCAGGTACTGGTGGAAACATTCAGGTACTGGCGGAAACATTCAGGTACTGGCTGAAACATTCAGGTACTGGTGGAAACATTCAGGTACTGGTGGAAACTGGCGGAAACATTCAGGTACTGGCGGAAACATTCAGGTACTGGCGGAAACATTCAGGTACTGGCGGAAACATTCAGGTACTGGTGGAAACATTCAGGTACTGGCGGAAACATTCAGGTACTGGTGGAAACATTCAGGTACTGGCGGAAACCTTCAGGTACTGGTGGAAACATTCAGGTACTGGCGGAAACCTTCAGGTACTGGTGGAAACATTCAGGTACTGGCGGAAACCTTCAGGTACTGGTGGAAACTGGCGGAAACATTCAGGTACTGGCGGAAACATTCAGGTACTGGCGGAAACATTCAGGTACTGGCGGAAACATTCAGGTACTGGCGGAAACCTTCAGGTACTGGCGGAAACATTCAGGTACTGGCGGAAACCTTCAGGTACTGGTGGAAACATTCAGGTACTGGCGGAAACATTCAGGTACTGGTGGAAACATTCAGGTACTGGCGGAAACCTTCAGGTACTGGTGGAAACATTCAGGTACTGGGCATTCAGGTACTGGCATTCAGGTACTGGTGGAAACATTCAGGTACTGGCGGAAACCTTCAGGTACTGGTGGAAACATTCAGGTACTGGCGGAAACATTCAGGTACTGGCGGAAACCTTCAGGTACTGGTGGAAACATTCAGGTACTGGCGGAAACATTCAGGTACTGGCGGAAACATTCAGGTACTGGCGGAAACTAGTGGAAACATTCAGGTACTGGCGGAAACTAGCGGAAACATTCAGGTAACTGGAGGAAACATTCAGGTACTGGCGGAAACTAGAGGAAACATTCAGGTACTGGCGGAAACTGGCGGAAACATTCAGGTACTGGCGGAAACATTCAGGTACTGGCGGAAACATTCAGGTACTGGCGGAAACATTCAGGTACTGGTGGAAACTGGCGGAAACATTCAGGTACTGGCGGAAACATTCAGGTACTGGCGGAAACATTCAGGTACTGGTGGAAACATTCAGGTACTGGTGGAAACATTCAGGTACTGGCGGAAACATTCAGGTACTGGCGGAAACATTCAGGTACTGGCGGAAACATTCAGGTACTGGCGGAAACATTCAGGCACTGGCGGAAACATTCAGGTACTGGCGGAAACATTCAGGTACTGGTGGAAACTGGCAGAAACATTCAGGTACTGGCGGAAACATTCAGGTACTGGTGGAAACTGGCAGAAACATTCAGGTACTGGCGGAAACATTCTTGGCCAGATGGCGCAAAGAATACCTCAATACGTTGGAAAGTTGTCAGAAATGGCAGCGCAAGCGACCCAACCTGAAGGAAGGAGACGTTGTTCCGACGAAGGACAATCCGGTAAGAAGGAAACAATAGCCAATGTGTCATCATCGTGAAGGCTCTTCCCGGCAAAGCTGGAATGGTCAGGAAGTTGGAAGTTAAAGTGACCTGACACCATGTCTCCAAGACCCATCTCATAGATCGTCCTCTTGTCCCCTAAAGATAAGTTTATGTAAATATGTCAGAAGTGGCATCTTAAAAGACACCGGGCGGGGAGTGTTAAGTGTGCCTTGAATTCTAAATACATCACAGACAGTGTCACCAGCAAAGCATCCCCACACCTCCTCCTCCATGCTTCACGGTGGGAAATACACATGCGGAGATCATCCGTTCACCCACACCGCATCTCACAAAGACACGGCTGTTGGAACCAAAAATCTCCAATTTGGACCAAAGGACAAATTTCCACCAGTCTAATGTCCATTGCTCGTGTTTCTTTGCCCAAACAAGTCTCTTCTACTTATTAATGTTGTTGGGTTCACCTTGGGGTCATGATGGGGCTGTACCAAATGTTTGATGTATTATATTAATTGATTACGCTAATGTTGTATTGATAGAACGGTGGGGGGGTTAAGACCCCTCCCTCCTCACATTTATAGGGTCCTAGACTACAGATTAACATGATATATATTCATTATAGAGGTTTAATATTGTTCCACGGTCTTTTCTAGTCTCTGCCTCTTATAAAGAAACGGTCTGAGAAAGAGATAAGAGAATAGTCATACATTCCACGATAAATCAAATTGGGGAGTAGACATTTACTACTGTGAATGAGTTGAATAGTGCGTTGTATGTTTCATTGTTTGTTTGTGGATTATGGTGGGGTTTTTATTGTGGATTCTGGTGGGGGTTTTATTGTGGATTATGGCGGGGTTTTTATTGTGGATTATGGCGGGGTTTTTATTGTGGATTATGGCGGGGGTTTTATTGTGGATTATAGCGGGGTTTTATTGGGTATTATGGCGGGGTTTTTATTGTGGATTATGGCGGGGTTTTATTGTGGATTATGGCGGGGGTTTTATTGTGGATTATGACGGGGGTTTTATTGTGGATTATGGCGGGGGTTTTATTGTGGATTATGCCGGGGGTTTTATTGTGGATTATGGCGCGGGTTTTATTGGGTATTATGGCTGGGTTTTTATTGTGGATTATGGCAGGGTTTTTATTGTGGATTATGGCGGGGGTTTTATTGTGGATTATAGCGGGTTTTATTGTGGATTATGGCGTTTTTTTTATTGTGGATTATGGCGGGGGTTTTATTGTGGATTATAGCTGGGTTTTATTGGGTATTATGGCGGGGTTTTTATTGTGGATTATGGTGGGGGTTTTATTGTGGATTATGGTGGGGGTTTTATTGTGGATTATGGCGGGGTTTTTATTGTGGATTATGGTGGGGGTTTTATTGTGGATTATGGAGGGGTTTTTATTGTGGATTATGGCGGGGGTTTTATTGGGTATTAAGGCGGGGTTTTATTGGGTATTATGGTGGGGGTTTTATTGTGGATTATGGCGGGGTTTTATTGTGGATTATAGCGGGGTTTTATTGTGGATTATGGTGGGTTTTTTATTGTGGATTATGGTGGGGTTTTATTGTGGATTATGGTGGGGGTTTTATTGTGGATTATGGCGGGGTTTTTATTGTGGATTATGGTGGGGGTTTTATTGTGGATTATGGAGGGGTTTTTATTGTGGATTATGGCGGGGGTTTTATTGGGTATTATGGCGGGGTTTTATTGGGTATTATGGTGGGGGTTTTATTGTGGATTATGGTGGGGGTTTTATTGTGGATTATAGCGGGGTTTTATTGGGTATTATGGCGGGGGTTTTATTGGGTATTATGGCGGGGTTTTATTGGGTATTATGGCGGGGTTTTATTGTGGATTATGGCGGGGTTTTATTGGGTATTATGGCGGGGTTTTTATTGTGGATTATGGCGGGGTTTTTATTGTGGATTATGGCGGGGTTTTTATTGTGGATTATGGCGGGGTTTTTATTGTGGATTATGGCGGGGTTTTATTGTGGATTATAGCGGGGTTTTATTGGGTATTATGGCGGGGTTTTTATTGTGGATTATGGCGGGGGTTTTATTGTGGATTATGGCGGGGTTTTATTGTGGATTATAGCGGGGTTTTATTGGGTATTATGGCGGGGTTTTTATTGTGGATTATGGCGTTTTTTTTATTGTGGATTATGGCGGGGTTTTATTGTGGATTATAGCTGGGTTTTATTGGGTATTATGGCGGGTTTTTATTGTGGATTATGGTGGGGGTTTTATTGTGGATTATGGCGGGGTTTTATTGTGGATTATAGCGGGGTTTTATTGGGTATTATGGCGGGGGTTTTATTGGGTATTATGGTGGGGTTTTATTGGGTATTATGGCGGGGTTTTATTGTGGATTATGGCGGGGTTTTATTGTGGATTATGGCGGGGTTTTATTGTGGATTATGGCAGGGTTTTTATTGTGGATTATGGCGGGGGTTTTATTGTGGATTATAGCGGGGGTTTTATTGGGTATTATGGCAGGGTTTTTATTGTGGATTATGGCGGGGTTTTTATTGTGGATTATAGCGGGGTTTTATTGGGTATTATGGCGGGGTTTTTATTGTGGATTATGGCGGGGTTTTTATTGTGGATTATGGTGGGGGTTTTATTGGGTATTATGGCGCGGTTTTTATTGTGGATTATGGTGGGGGTTTTATTGTGGATTATAGCTGGGTTTTATTGGGTATTATGGCGGGGTTTTTATTGTGGATTATGGCGGGGTTTTATTGTGGATTATGGCGGGGTTTTATTGTGGATTATGGCGGGGTTTTAGTGGGTATTATGGCTGGGTTTTTATTGTGGATTATGGCGGGTTTTTTATTGGGTATTATGGCGGGTTTTTTATTGTGGATTATGGCGGGGGTTTTATTGGGGATTATGGCGGGTTTTTTAATGTGGATTATGGCGGGGGTTTTATTGGGGATTATGGCGGGGGTTTTATTGTGGATTATGGCGGGGGTTTTATTGGGGATTATGGCGGGGTTTTTATTGTGGATTATGGCGGGGGTTTTATTGGGTAATGGCCCAATGTTGGAAAAAAACCGTTAGGAGTAGAACAGAAGTTATTTGAATAAAAGGTTGAACATATTTGTTCGTGACACTTTCCTACCGTAGGACAGTATCGGAAATGTACAACCCTTAGTGTACCAGTAAAAGTATAACAAGGAAGTTCTGTAGAGATTTTCATAGAGTTACTTTGTGAATATAATATTACTGTTACTCTATACCTTTAAGATATAATATCAGGAATTGAAGTCTATCATGCGGTTGTCTACGTGAGGCTCGTGTGTGAAATATATTTAAGTTTAGTAGAACCATTTACAATAGCCTGGAGTAAGTGAGAGTAGAATTAGGATTTCGGTATCACACACTGAAAGGAGATAGAGAGGAATTTATATAGGCATATTCATACATATTACACCCACTTTAGGACAACCCTGTAGAAATGGGAAAACACATTACGCGCAGACCATCTAAATAAATAGCCGGAGCACCATGGCAACAGTCAACCCAGAATGAGGAGATGGGAGCAATGAAGCCTGTGTCACGCCTGTTGAATATATGCAAAAGATGTTTCTCGCTGTGGAATTAAAATGTGCTTTTAAAAAATGGCATGTCTGGACAGAGATGGCAGGAGGAAATAGATATCCAATGGCTGTTTCATTCAACAAGACTAGGTTGGATTTAGTCAAGGAGATAATTCAGACAGGAAGAATGGACAAGGAGAATGGGGATGAAGAGAAGTGTATCAGAAACTGTGATGGGAATGATGATGCTGGAGGGACCGAGCTATTGCTCTTAAACGCTAGTTAAACCAAATGCATGCTTTTCAACCGTTCGCTGCCTGCACCCGCACCTGCCCGACTAGCATCACCACCATGGACGGTTCCGACCTAGAATATGTGGACAGCTATAAATACCTAGGTGTCTGGCTAGACTGTAAACTCTCCTTCCAGACTCATTAAACATCTCCAATCCAAAATTAAATCTAGAAATCGGCTTTCTATTTCGCAACAAAGCCTCCTTCACTCACGCCGCCAAACTTACCCTAGTAAAACTGACTATTCTACCGATCCTCGACTTCGGCAATGTTTTGTTACCAAATCACCGTATACCACCCACCACTGCGACCTGTATGCTCTAGTCGGCTGGCCCTCGCTACATATTCGTCTCCAGACCCACTGGCTCCAGGTCATCTATAAGTCTATGCTCGGTAAAGCTCCGCCTTATCTCAGTTCACTGGTCACAATGGCAACACCCACCCGTAACACGCGCTCCAGCAGGTGTATCTCACTGGTCACGATGGCAACACCCACCCGTAGCACGCGCTCCAGCAGGTGTATCTCACTGGTCACGATGGCAACACCCACCCGTAGCACGCGCTCCCAGGTGTATCTCACTGGTCACGATGGCAACACCCACCCGTAGCACGCGCTCCAGCAGGTGTATCTCACTGGTCACGATGGCAACACCCACCCGTAACACGCGCTCCAGCAGGTGTATCTCACTGGTCACGATGGCAACACCCACCCGTAGCACGCGCTCCCAGGTGTATCTCACTGATCATCCCTAAAGCAACACTCACCCGTAACACGCGCTCCAGCAGGTGTATCTCACTGATCATTCCTAAAACAACACCCACCCGTAGCACGCGCTCCAGCAGGTGTATCTCACTGATCATCCCTAAAACAACACCCACCCGTAGCACGCGCTCCAGCAGGTGTATCTCACTGATCATCCCTAAAGCAACACCCACCCGTAGCACGCGCTCCAGCAGGTGTATCTCACTGATCATCCCTAAAGCAACACCCACCCGTAGCACGCGCTCCAGCAGGTGTATCTCACTGATCATCCCTAAAGCCAACACCCCCTTTGGCCGCCTTTCATTCGGGTTCTCTGCTTCCAGTGACTGGAACGAATTGCAAAAAAAACTTCAAACATCTGCTATCTGAGCAGGTAACCGATCGCTGCAGCTGTACATAGTCCATCTGTAAATAGCCCACTCAATTTACCTACCTCATCCCCATACTGTTTTTATTTTATTTACTTTTCTGCACACCAATATTTCTACTTGCACGTGTTCATCTGATCATTTATCACTCCAGTGTTAATCTGCTAAATTGTAATTATTCACTCCTATGGCCTATTTATTGCCTTACCTCCTCATGCCTTTTGCACACACTGTATATAGACTTGATTTTTTCTACTGTGTCATTGACTTGTTTATTGTGTTATTGGCTTGTTTATTCCATGTGTAACTCTGTGTTGCTGTCTGTGTCACACTGCTATGCTTTATCTTGGCCAGGTCGCAGTTGTAAATGAGAACTTGTTCTCAACTGGCCTACCTGGTTAAATAAAGGTAAAATAACTAACCTACCTGGTTAAATAAAGGTAAAATAAAATAAAATCAGTCACACACGTGAACCTGGTGCCTGCAGGGTATGTGCTTTACACCCCTCTGCATTATGGTGGGGGCAAACTACCTGCCCTCCAGGACACCTACACCACCCGATGTTACAGGAAGGCCATAAAGATCATCAAGGACAACAACCACCCGAGCCACTGCCTGTTCACCCCGCTATCATCCAGAAGGCGAGGTCAGTACAGGTGCATCAAAGCTGGGACCGAGAGACTGAAAAACAGCTTCTATCTCAAGGCCATCAGACTGTTAAACAGCCACCACTAACATTGAGTGGCTGCTGCCAACACACTGACTCAACTCCAGCCACTTTAATAATGGGAATTGATGGGAAATGATGTAAAATATATCACTAGCCACTTTAAACAATGCTACCTAATATAATGTTTACATACCCTACATTATTCATCTCATATGTATATGTATATACTGTACTCTATATCATCGACTGCATCTTTATGTAATACATGTATCACTAGCCACTTTAACTATGCCACTTTGTTTACATACTCATCTCATATGTATATACTGTACTCGATACCATCTACTGTATCTTGCCTATGCTGCTCTGTATCATCACTCATTCATATATCTTTATGTACATATTCTTATCCCCTTACACTGTGCATAAGACAGTAGTTTTGGAATTGTTAGTTAGATTACTTGTTGGTTATTACTGCATTGTCGGAACTAGAAGCACAAGCATTTCGCTACACTCGCATTAACATCTGCTAACCATGTGTATGTGACAAATACATTTGATTTGATTTGGTGACCCACGAACATGGACAGGAAGAGGAGGTGGGCCCGCCAGACCCCCTCGTGACTGGAACAACACTCAACGCTGGTCCTGTGGGCCGTTGGGGCACGTGAGTTTGCAGTGTGGGGAAAATGAAATGAAAGAGGAAGAGGTTACAAAAAGGAAACTTCGGGCCTGGCAGAGGAAACGGAAACTTTGCTAATGACAGAGGAAACGGAAACTTCGGGCCTGGCAGAGGAAAAGGAAACTTTGCTAATGACAGAGGAAACGGAAACTTCGGGCCTGGCAGAGGAAACGGAAACTTCGGGCTTGGCAGAGGAAAAGGAAACTTCGGGCCTGGCAGATGAAAAGGAAACTTCGGGCCTGGCAGAGGAAAAGGAAACTTCGGGCCTGGCAGAGGAAAAGGAAACTTCGGGCCTGGCAGAGGAAAAGGAAACTTTGCTAATGACAGAGGAAACGGAAACTTCAGGCTTGGCAGAGGAAAAGGAAACTTCGGGCCTGGCAGATGAAAAGGAAACTTCGGGCCTGGCAGAGGAAAAGGAAACTTCGGGCCTGGCAGAGGAAACGGAAACTTCGGGCTTGGCAGAGGAAAAGGAAACTTCGGGCCTGGCAGATGAAAAGGAAACTTCGGGCCTGGCAGATGAAAAGGAAACTTCGGGCCTGGCAGAGGAAAAGGAAACTTCGGGCCTGGCAGAGGAAAAGGAAACTTTGCTAATGACAGAGGAAAAGGAAACTTTGCTAATGACAGAGGAAAAGGAAACTTTGCTAATGACAGAGGAAAAGGAAACTTTGCTAATGACAGAGGAAAAGGAAACTTTGCTAATGACAGAGGACAGCCATGGCCAATGGGAAATCAGAACACCAACAGTTATTTTGTCCCCCTCAGAATCAACAATGAAGGAGCCTGACTCCCCTGCTTCAGTATGACTTCAGTGATGGAAGAGAAGAGCCAATGGTTACTCTTAAATGTTAATGGACATGACCTGCCATTTCTAACAGACACTGGAGCTCACTGTTCCTGTTTAGACAAACCTGGACAAGTTGTTGGTCTCTGAGCAAATCATCAGTAACAATAACAGGGACATCTGGACAGCCCAGGAATGTGTCCTGGACAAAGATGTACCTCTGCTTGACTCTGACATGGTGCTGTTCGTTGATGGTTCTGCCTATATAGATCAAAGCACAGGGAAGAAACATGTAGGATTTGCTGTAGTAGATGTGGAAGGTGATTTTGAGGTTATACGGCCCCCAACAGAACATTTATCAGCGTAACAGGCAGATTTATTAGCTCGGGAACACAGCTTGTGAATTGGGGGAAGGGAAGGCTTCTTACTGTCTACTCAGACTCAGCATATGCTACTGGGGTTTGTTTGTCATGGTGTGGGATTTGGAAAGCAAGAGAGTTTACTAATACCACAGGCACACCTATTAAAAACAGACGTTATGTTGAACAGTTGATTGAAGCTATGTGGAATCCTAACACATTGGCTATTGTTAAAGACGCACACAGACTGGAGTGATTATGCTCGAATTGGTAACATCATAGCCAATGAGGAGGCCAAGATGGCTGCTTCTCGTTGTCACACACATGCATTTGATTTTTTTTCTTGTTGTTTGTGTCCATCTGAAACTACTGATCTTGAGAAACAGCAGCAGGCTGATATTCTCAATCACCAGGTGTGGAGGGAGAGAGGGTGTGCTCTCTGTCCTACGTCTCTGGCTTACGGCTACATCTTCTGTCTGGCAAGCCCTGTTCACCATCCACCAATGATCTTTAATATTTGCCGATTGGCTCATGGAGTGAGCCATTCAGTCAAAGGGGGATATGGAGGAGGAGAAGATTTCGGCCCAATGGTTTTGCCAAAATGTGTAAAACAGCACGTAAAACAGTTTATCGTTGCGCGACATCTTTGTTATATAACGTAGACAAGGGGACTCCACTGTAACCAGGGATGTTCCCACTCCAAAAGGACCTTTGACCTTGCTATGGATTTCATAGGTAGAGCAGAAAGAAAGAAAGAAAGAAAGAGACACTACCTGGTGATATATGACAGGTTAACCAGGTGGGTGGAACCATCCCACACACCAACTGTGTTGCGTGAAATGTCGCAAAATTGCTAGCCAGGGATATCATACTCAGGTTCGGAGAGCCTGAGGTTTTGTCTGCAGACAATGGGACCCATCTCACAGGAGATAAAAAAATCCTACAATGTGATTTTCTGGATTTTTTTTTTCTCATTTTGTCTGTCATAGTTGAAGTGTACCTATGATAAAAATTACAGACCTCTCTCATATTTTTAAGTGGGAGAACTTGCACAATTGGTGGCTGACTAAATACTTTTTTTGCCCCACTGTAACTGAGACACAGTGTGACCATCTTAAGTACATGAAGGAACTCACTTCTGTTGTAAGTTTTCTCCGCTCTCACACGAGGAAAGCAGCAGAACCAATCACCAGGTGAGGATCCAGATGCTCAGGTGAGGATGACCACCTGCGACCCTGAAGAGTCATCAGACGTCGAGGACACACTATGGAGGTGGAACAAGAAAATCGCAACCATGGAAACACATATGCAGGGTATTTGTTGTTCTCCAAAATCCTACTCGTTCTCTTTGAGGACGGACGGGCATGTGGAGATGTATAAATGGGTGAGAGCAGGGACAGGCATAGGACTACAGGGGAAGGGGATCGTATCAGTCTATATCCCACTACCTGATGTAATTCAACTCAATCAGAACACATCTGGCACACGGGGAATGATTTCCCAGAAACCCACCTCCACAGCCTTTCTGTGGGGAACGCACACGGGGAATGATTTCCCAGAAACCCACCTCCACAGCCTTTCTGTGGGGAACCCACACGGGGAATGATTTCCCAGAAACCCACCTCCACAGCCTTTCTGTGGGGAACCCACACGGGGAATGATTTCCCAGAAACCCACCTCCACAGCCTTTCTGTGGGGAACCCACACGGGAATGATTTCCCAGAAACCCACCTCCACAGCCTTTCTGTGGGGAACCCACACGGGAATGATTTCCCAGAAACCCACCTCCACAGCCTTTCTGTGGGGAACCCACACGGGGAATGATTTCCCAGAAACCCACCTCCACAGCCTTTCTGTGGGGAACCCACACGGGGAATGATTTCCCAGAAACCCACCTCCACAGCCTTTCTGTGGGGAACCCACACGGGGAATGATTTCCCAGAAACCCACCTCCACAGCCTTTCTGTGGGGAACCCACACGGGGAATGATTTCCCAGAAACCCACCTCCACAGCCTTTCTGTGGAGAACCCACACGGAGAATGATTTCCCAGAAACCCACCTCCACAGCCTTTCTGTGGGGAACCCACACGGGGAATGATTTCCCAGAAACCCACCTCCACAGCCTTTCTGTGGGGAACCCACACGGGGAATGATTTCCCAGAAACCCACCTCCACAGCCTTTCTGTGGGGAACCCACACGGGAATGATTTCCCAGAAACCCACCTCCACAGCCTTTCTGTGGGGAACCCACACGGGGAATGATTTCCCAGAAACCCACCTCCACAGCCTTTCTGTGGGGAACCCACACGGGGAATGATTTCCCAGAAACCCACCTCCACAGCCTTTCTGTGGAGAACCCACACGGGGAATGATTTCCCAGAAACCCACCTCCACAGCCTTTCTGTGGGAACCCACACGGGAATGATTTCCCAGAAACCCACCTCCACAGCCTTTCTGTGGGGAACCCACACGGGAATGATTTCCCAGAAACCCACCTCCACAGCCTTTCTGTGGGGAACCCACACGGGGAATGATTTCCCAGAAACCCACCTCCACAGCCTTTCTGTGGGGAACCCACACGGGGAATGATTTCCCAGAAACCCACCTCCACAGCCTTTCTGTGGGGAACCCACACGGGAATGATTTCCCAGAAACCCACCTCCACAGCCTTTCTGTGGGAACCCACACGGGAATGATTTCCCAGAAACCCACCTCCACAGCCTTTCTGTGGAGAACCCACACGGGGAATGATTTCCCAGAAACCCACCTCCACAGCCTTTCTGTGGGGAACCCACACGGGGAATGATTTCCCAGAAACCCACCTCCACAGCCTTTCTGTGGGGAACCCACACGGGGAATGATTTCCCAGAAACCCACCTCCACAGCCTTTCTGTGGGGAACCCACACGGGAATGATTTCCCAGAAACCCACCTCCACAGCCTTTCTGTGGGGAACCCACACGGGGAATGATTTCCCAGAAACCCACCTCCACAGCCTTTCTGTGGAGAACCCACACGGGAATGATTTCCCAGAAACCCACCTCCACAGCCTTTCTGTGGAGAACCCACACGGGGAATGATTTCCCAGAAACCCACCTCCACAGCCTTTCTGTGGAGAACCCACACGGGAATGATTTCCCAGAAACCCACCTCCACAGCCTTTCTGTGGAGAACCCACACGGGGAATGATTTCCCAGAAACCCACCTCCACAGCCTTTCTGTGGAGAACCCACACGGGGAATGATTTCCCAGAAACCCACCTCCACAGCCTTTCTGTGGAGAACCCACACGGGGAATGATTTCCCAGAAACCCACCTCCACAGCCTTTCTGTGGGGAACCCAGGCAGTACTAATGGGAAATAATGATTGTGGATGTGGATGACACCATTTCAGGAACAATACAAGGGTTTGACAAAGAAACAGCAATTATACTATTCTGATGTTGGTCACTAGGGGGAAGGAAGCAGCATGGGAAGTTGTAGTAATGGGTCAATTGATTTTACTCAGTTGCTACTAGATGTGCAGAATTTTAAGGCAGTAGTGACCAGAGACGAAATGGCACATATTGGCTAAAGACTGAGTTCCCTTGGAATAAACGATGAGAATTACTGTGTCATGTTACTTCCTGACTCCTCTGACAACATCACAGCTATTATTTAATGACCTGGCTAAATTATGAGGTAGCTGTCAACACAGTCTTTGACCAAATTGGACACTGGTTTAATGGTGTATTTGGAGACGTGATGGGTGAGGTAATGATGTTCCTGTTTGCTATGATTGTTCCACTTCTGGACGACTGTGTTTTGCTGTTGCTTTATGTATAATAAAGTGCTTGGCTAATAAAAAGTCTGTTGAACATTTGGGAATTATGGGACACATGTATGTTGGGGTGGTCATGCCAATCTTTTCTCAGTCTCCTGATGGGGAAAAGGTTTTGTCGTGCCCTCTTCACGACTGTCTCGGTATGTTTGGACCATGATAATTTGATGGTGATGTGGACACCAAGGAACTTGAAACTCTCAACCCGCTCCACTACAGCACCGTCGATGTTAATGGGGGCCTGTCCGGCCCGTCTTCTCCTGTAGTCCACGATCAGCTCCTTTGTCTTGCTCACATTGAGGGAGACGTTGTTGTCGTGGCACTACACTGCCAGTTCTCTGACCACCTCCCTATAGGCCGTCTCATCGTTGTCGGTGATCAGGCCTGCCACTGTTGTGTCTTCATCAAACTTAGTGATGTTGTTGGAGTCGTGTTTGGCCACGCAGTCGTGGGTGAACAGGGAATACAGGAGGAGACTAAGGACACACCCCTGAGGGGCCCCAGTGTTGAGGATCAGCGTGGCAGACGTGTTGTTACCTACCCTCACCACCTGGGGGCGGCCCGTCAGGAAGTCCAGGATCCAGTTGCAGAGTGAGGTGTTACCTACCCTCACCACCTGGGGGCAGCCCGTCAGGATGTCCAGGATCCAGTTGCAGAGGGAGGTGTTTATTCCCAGGGTCCTTACCTTAGTGATGAGCTTTGAGGGCACTATGGTGTTGAACACTGAGCTGTAGTCAATGAACAGCATTGTCACATAGGTGTTCATTTTGTTCAGGTGGGAAAGGGCAGTGTGGAGTGCTATTGAGATTGCGTCATCTGTGGATCTGTTGGGGGGGTATGCGAATTGGAGTGGGTCTAGGGTTTCTGGGATTATGGTGTTGATGTGAGACATGACCATCCTTTCAAAGCACTTCATGGCTACCGACATGAGAGCCACGGGCAGTAATCATTTAGGCAGGTTACCTTCGCTTCCATGGGCACAGGGACTAGGATGGTCTACTTGAAACATGTACAATTGAAATCGGAAGTTTACATACACGTAGGTTGGAGTCATTAAAACTCGTTTTTCAACCACTCCACAAAAGGACCACTACTTTGTGCATGACACAAGTAATTTCTCCAACAATTGTTTACAGACAGATTATTTCACTGTATCACAGTTCCAGTGGGTCAGAAGTTTACATAAACTAAGTTGACTGTGCCTTTAAACAGCTTGGAAAATTCCAGAAAATGATGTCATGGCTTCTGATAGGCTAATTGTCATCATTTGAGTCAATTGGAGGTGTACCTGTGGATGTATTTCAAGGCCTACCTTCAAACTCAGTACCTATCTCTTTGCTTCACATCATGCGAAAATCAAAAGAAATCAGCAAAAACCTCAGAAAAAAAAGTAGACCTCCAGAAGTCTGGTTCATCCTTGGGAGCAATTTCCAAATGCCTGAAGGTACCACGTTCATCTGTAAAAACAATAGTACGCAAGTATAAACACCATGGGACCACGCAGCCGTCATTCTGTCTCCTAGAGATGAACGTACTTTGGTATGAAAAGTGCAAATCAATCCCAGAACAACAGCAAAGGACCTTGTGAAGATGCTGGAGGAAACAGGTACAAAAGTATCTATATCCACAGTGAAACGAGTCCTATATCGACATAACCTGAAAGGCCGCTCAGCAAGGAAGAAGCCACTGCTCCAAAACCACCATAAAAAAGCCAGACTACAGTTTGCAACTGCACATTGGGACAAATATTGTACTTTTTGGAAAAAATGTCCTCTGGTCTGATGAAACAAAAATAGAACTGTTTGGCCATAATGACGATTGTTATGTTTGGAGGAAAAAGGGGGAGGCTTGCACGCCCAAGAACGCCATCCCAACCGTGAAGCACGGGGGTGGCAGCATCATGCTGTGGGGGTGCTTTGCTGCAGGAAGGACTGGTGCACTTCACAAAATAGATGGCATCATGAGGAAAGAAAATTATGTGGATATCTCAAGACATCAGTCAGGAAGTTAAAGCTTGGTCTTCCAAACGGACAATGACCCCAAGCATATTTCCAAAGTTGTGGCAAAATTGCTTAAGGACAACAAAGTCAAGGTATTGGAGTGACCATCACAAAGCCCTGACCTCCCTCCATCTTATAGAAAAATTGTGGGCAGAACTGAAAAAGTGTGTGCGAGCAAGAAGGCCTACAAACCTGACTCAGTTACACCAGCTCTGTCAGGAGGAATGGGCCAAAATTCACCCAACTTATTGTGGGAAGCTTGTGGAAGGCTACCCATAATGTTTGACCCAAGTTAAACACTTTAAAGGCAATGCTACCAAATACTAATTGAGTGTATGCAATCTTCTGACCTACTGGGAATGTAATGAAAGAAATAAAAGCTGAAATAAATCATTATCACTACTATTATTGACATTTCACATTCTTAAAATAAAGTGGTGATCCTAACTGACCTGAGACAGGGAATTTTTACTCGGATTTAAGGTCAGGAATTGTGAAAAACTGAGTTTAAATGTATTTGGCTAAGGTGTATGTAAACTTCCGTCTTCAACTGCAGGTATTACAGCCGAGTCAGGGAGAGGTTGAAAATGTCAGTGAAGACACTTGACAGTTGGTCCGCGCATGCTTTGAGTACTCGTCCTGGTAATCCTTCTGTCCCAGCGGCTTTGTGAATGTTCACCTGTTTAAAAAGTGTTGTTCACATCGGCTACCGAGAGCTTTATCACACAGTCATCCAGAACAGCTGGTGCTCTTGTGCATGCTTCAGTGTTGCTTGCCTCGAAGCGAGCATAAAAGGCATTTAGCTCATCTGCTAGGCTCGCGTCACTGGGCAGCTCGCGTCTGGGTTTCCCTTTGTAGTCTGTAATAGTTTTCAAGCCCTGCCACATCCGACAAGTGTCAGAGCCGGTGTAGTAGGATTAAATCTTAATCCTGTATTGACGATTTGCTTGTTTGATGGTTCGTCTGAGGGCATAGCGGGATTTCTTATAAGCGTCCGGATTAGTCTCCAGCTCCTTGAAAGCGGCAGCTCTAGCCTTTAGCTCGATGTGGATGTTGCCTGTAATCCATGGCTTCTGGTTGGGATTTGTACGTACAGTCACTGTGGGGACGACGTCATCGATGCACTTATTGATGAAGCCGATGACTGAGGGATGTATTCCTCAATGCCGTTGGATGAATCCCGGAACATATTCCAGTCTGTGCAAAACAGTCCTGTAGCGTTCGCGTCATCTGACCACCTCCGTATTGAGAGCGTCACCAGTACTTCCTGCTTTAGTTTTTGCTTGTAAGCAGGAATCAGGAGGATAGAATTATGGTCAGATTTGCCAAATGGAGGGTGGGGGAAGAGCTTTGTATGCATCTCTGTGTGTGGAGTAAAGGTGGTCTAGATTTATTTTGGTTGCACGTGACATGTTGGTAAAACTGATTTAAGTTTGCCTGCATTAACCTGTTGCTTCTACTCGGGACGCTTGCGTCCCAACTAGAGCTCTGGAAATGCAAATGCGCTACGCTAAATGCTAATAGTATTAGTTAAAACTCAAAAGTTCATTAAAATACACATGCAGGGTATCGAATTAAAGCTACACTCGTTGTGAATCCAGGCAACAAGTCAGATTTTTAAAATGCTTTTCGGCGAAAGCATGAGAAGCTATTATCTGATAGCATGCAACACCCCAAAAGACCCACAGGGGACGTAAACAAAATAATTAGCATTTCGGCGTTACACAAACCGCACAATAAAATAGAAAACATTCATTACCTTTCACCATCTTCTTTGTTGGCACTCCTAGATGTCCCATAAACACTATTTGGGTCTTTATTTCGATTAAATCGGTCCATATAAAGCCTAGATATCGTTATATGTAGACTGTGTGATAAACGAAAAAAACATAGTTTCAAAACGTAACGTCATTTTTTTAAATTCAAAAAGTCGACGATAAACTTTCACAAAACACTTCGAAATACGTTTGTAATGCAACTTTAGGTATTAGTAAACGTTAATAAGCGATAAAATTCATCATGAGGCGATGTAAAGATCATTAGCTGTCCGTCTGGAAAAATGTCCGGCTAGAAACTCAACGAAAATATCCGGTCCTAGACCGGAGGAGATACGGTGTCCTGCATGTGTTTGACCAAGAAAAAACTCGAAGGGAAATGACAAGACTCTAGACACCGTGTGGAAGCTGTAGGTACTGCAACCTCAGTCAATTAATTGTGGTTCACCTTTATCAATGGGTTCAAGTGGCGCATGGATATATTTTCCCATTTTCAGTGATCAGTTTTTCCTGTGCTTTTCGATGTAAATGCCGTTCTGGTAAAGCCACAGCAGTGATTTAACCAGTTTTTTAAACGTCTGAGTGTTTTCTATCCACACAGACTAAGCAAATGCATATACTATATTCCTGGCATGAGTAGCAGGGCGCTGAAATGTTGCGCGATTTTTAACAGAATGTTCAAAAAAGTAGAGGGTCGACTTAAGAGGTTAACATCCCCGGCTACTAGGAGCGCCGCTTCTGGGTGAGAATTTTCTTCTTTGCTTATGGTTTCAGAGTTGGTTGAGAGCGGTCTTAGTACCAGCTTTGTTTTGTGGTGGTAAATAGATGGCTACGAATAATACAGATGAGATCTCTTGGTAGATAATGTGGTCTACAGTTTATCATAAGGTAAAGGTGTGGATCTGGGCCTTTTCCAGTGAAAGGGTATAAAAAAAAAAAAAAAAGTTTCACAAAACATAAAACAATAACAAAATAGAACAATTCGTTGGGAGAAAGTAAAACATCTGCCATGTTCTTCGGCGCCATCTTTGAGATTGCAATTGAAGAAACTTTCATAGTTCTTGAAATTTTCCGTATTGACGGACCTTCATGTCTTGAAGTAATGATGGACTGTCATTTCTATTTGCTTATTTTAGCTGTTCATGCCATAATATGGACTTGGTCTTTTACCAAATAGGGCTATCTTCTGCATACCACCCCTACCTTGTCAAAACACAACTGAAAATAACTGAAAATAACTTTGAACAAGGCACACCTGTTAATTTAAATGCATTCCAGGTGACTACCTCATAAAGCTGGTTGAGAGAATGCCAAGAGTGTGCAAAGCTGTCATCAAGGCAAAGTGTGGCTACTTTGAAGAATCTCAAATGTAAAATATATTTAGATGTTTAACACTTTTTTTTGGCTACTACATGATTCCATATGTCATTTCATAATTTTGATATCTTCATTATTATTCAACAATGTAGAAAATAGTAAAAAAAATAAAAAATAAAACCCTTGAATGAGTAGTTGTTCTAAGCCTTTTGACCGGTTGTGTAAATATTGCGAGACAGGCATGTTTAGATGACAAACAAGAAATTAGTATCGTGACCAGTACTCATAAAGCATCTCACATTGCTGATCTAGGACCAGTTTCACCTTTCAGATCATAATTAAGAAAATATGTGTCACTATATTATATTTCTGTTTTCATTGTCACTTGTACCTGTCAAATATGCATAATCTGAAGTGACATTTCCTCTGTAATCTCCTTCTCCAACAGGATCCGTGACAACAAATCACTTTAAGAATAGATGCCCAGCCGTAGGGCAGCCTGTCAGACCTCCCTGCTGTAGGACAGAACTACAGATAACTTCCAACGGAACGAGCTAACAGTATGTAGCCACTAGCCTCCACACAGTGTGACAGTCAGCAGGCTGTTGGGGCGTGAGGAAGGAGGGAGAGAAATTACTGAGGATGAGGCTCTGTATCAGGATCTTTTAGACAAGACAAACAGCATCCTTTCACATTGCTATTCATACCAATAATGTTTTCAGACCATATTTCTCTCTCTGTATGTATGTGTGTGTGTGTGTGAGACACCCTTGCCAGAGGGGTACACCACCAGATTATGTTGAGGAAGTGATTTGGGTTGACATTTTGTCACAGTCGTTCCACCGAAAAGAAGATTAAATAATTTATTCAACCAGCCAGCGGGGCTGCCACTCGGAGCTCTCTGCTGTTTCCTTGTGTGTCTTGTGGGTAGATGAGCCACTGAGCTAAACAACAGGCCTCCCGACAAAGCAGCAGTTCTCACATGATCATGACAGCCTCAGGAGTAGAGGGAACAGGGCATCATTTCTAGCCGAATGAATCCAGATTAAACGCTACTTTCATTTTTTTTCTCTCCAAAATATTCATCAACATAGCTTTTAGTCTGGATTCAACAGGCTACACATTATCTCCGGGGTAACATTCAGTCTGGATTCAATTTGTAAGTCGCTCTGGATAAGAGCGTCTGCTAAATGATTTAAATGTAAATGTAACAGGCTACACATTATCTCCAGAGTAACATTCCGTTTGGATTCACCAGGCTACATTATCTCCGGAGTAACATTCCGTTTGGATTCACCAGGCCACATTATCTCCAGAGTAACATTCCGTTTGGATTCACCAGGCTACACATTATCTCCGGGGTAACATTCAGTCTGGATTCAACAGGCTACATTATCTCCAGAGTAACATTCCGTTTGGATTCACCAGGCCACATTATCTCCGGAGTAACATTCCGTTCGGATTCACCAGGCTACATTATCTCCGGAGTAACATTCCGTTCGGATTCACCAGGCTACATTATCTCCGGAGTAACATTCCGTTCAGATTCACCAGGCTACATTATCTCCGGAGTAACATTCCGTTCAGATTCACCAGGCTACATTATCTCCGGAGTAACATTCCGTTCAGATTCACCAGGCTACATTATCTCCGGAGTAACATTCCGTTCAGATTCACCAGGCTACATTATCTCCGGAGTAACATTCCGTTCAGATTCACCAGGCTACATTATCTCCGGAGTAACATTCCGTTCAGATTCAACAGGCTACATTATCTCCAGAGTAACATTCCGTTCAGATTCACCAGGCTACATTATCTCCGGAGGAGCAGAAGAGGAATGTCTTCTTCTCAAAATGACAGCCGTTGTCGTTGCATTTTTAGTGTACATGTGTCCACTAACGACGATAACATTACCCAGCATGCACTACCAACAGCTACTGTTTTGGATAATGTAAATAGTGTCTAAATGAAAACCAATAAGATGTCTTGAGGTGTAACTTATTCGTTTATTTTAATTCCACACATTTTTCAAAAAAATTACAAAATACTCAAATGGAGAGAGAACACAGGACTCACTTTCTTATTATTTCTACGTTTTGTTTACATTGTCATGTCGTCATCCCCATGGTGACTACTAATATATACAATATGCTTCAAGATACCAGTTATATATATAAATCTTAGCCGGTCAGAATGTATAGACATTCTGCTATTGCTGCTTGGAAATGAGAAGATAAACCATTGATAACACCTAACATCCAAGGGTTTGGAGGAGAGGAGAGAGAACACTAAAAGGCAGGAAGAAGAGGGTAGTGTCAGAAAGAGGAGGAGGAGGGTGTCAGAAAGAGGAGGAGGGTGTCAGAGAGAGGAGGGTGTCAGAAAGAGGAGGGTGTCAGAAAGAGGAGGAGGGTGTCAGAAAGAGGAGGAGGGTGTCAGAAAGAGGAGGAGGGTGTCAGAAAGAGGAGGGTGTCAGAAAGAGGAGGAGGGTGTCAGAAAGAGGAGGGTGGTATCAGAAAGAGGAGGAGGAGGGTGTCAGAAAGAGAAGGAGGAGGGTGTCAGAAAAAGGAGAAGGGTATCAAAAAGAGGAGGGTGGTGTCAGAAAGAGGAGGGTGGTGTCAGAAAGAGGAGGGTGGTTTCAGAAAGAGGAGGAGGGTGGTATCAGAAAGAGGAGAATGGTGGTATCAGAAAGAGGAGGGTGGTGTCAGAAAGAGGAGGAGGGTGGTGTCAGAAAGAGGAGGAAGGTGGTGTCAGAAAGAGGAGGAGGGTGGTGTCAGAAAGAGGAGGAAGGTGGTGTCAGAAAGAGGAGGAAGGTGGTGTCAGAAAGAGGAGGAGGGTGGTGTCAGAAAGAGGAGGAGGGTGGTGTCAGAAAGAGGAGGAGGGTGGTATCAGAAAGAGGAGGAGGGTGGTATCAGAAAGAGGAGGAGGGTGATATCAGAAAGAGGAGGAGGGTGGTATCAGAAAGAGGAGGAGGGTGGTATCAGATAGAGGAGGAGGGTGGTATCAGAAAGAGGAGGAGGGTGGTATCAGAAAGAGGAGGAGGGTGGTATCAGAAAGAGGAGGAGGGTGGTATCAGAAAGAGGAGGAGGGTGGTATCAGAAAGAGGAGGAGGGTGGTGTCAGAAAGAGGAGGAGGGTGGTATCAGGAAGAGGAGGAGGGTGGTATCAGGAAGAGGAGGAGGGTGGTATCAGGAAGAGGAGGAGGGTGGTATCAGAAAGAAGAGGAGGGTGGTATCAGAAAGAGGAGGAGGGTGGTATCAGAAAGAGGAGGAGGGTGGTATCAGAAAGAGGAGGAGGGTGGTATCAGAAAGAGGAGGGTGGTATCAGAAAGAGGAGGAGGGTGGTATCAGAAAGAGGAGGCAGCAGCAGATGAAGAGGAGTACATGAGATGAGTGAATGTGCATTGAACAGACAAACAGAGCACATGGACGGACCAGAGAGGAGTAGAAGGAACTCAACCATAGGCTAACATAGGATAGGTGAGAACTAACAGCCAGTTGACTGGTATGACAGTCAGGTGAACTGAACAGAACAGTCAATGGCATGGCGTACAGTACACTCCACACCCCGGCATTGTAGGGGAGGCCAGGAGAAGCTGTGCAGGCTGAGGGGCCGGCTGAGGGGCCGGCTGACCAGCCAGCAGGGGAGAACAGCGAGAGCCTGGAGGCAATAGGACCACCAACATTACAGCTCCACTTCCTAGAATATGGTCCCAGTACTGGGCCCCTGCCCTCCCATGTAGCTAGGCCTGTTAGTCACAGTGAATATGGCAGCACAGCACACATTATATCAGGATCCCCTCATGGAGGAGACACACTAGCCTGGTACCCTAGGAGTTGTCAAGACGGCACAAACATACCAGGCTAGAGAAGTCTTGCTGTAGCAGCCACACTTGGGACAAATAGAGGAGTGAGGAAACCAGGGTTAACATCACCACCACCCGCAGTTCCCTCTAGCACCCTTGTACAAGTCCACTCACCCACAGTCAGATCAGAACACACGTTGGGGTCTCAGTGTAGCTTGAAGACACGAAGACAATTTAATACATTGTAAAACAAGGTTTAAAAATCTGCCTATAAACTTTAAACGTTTCTTAATTATGTTGACTCAATACCGATGTCGAGTAGAGTGTCAAACCCAATTAAAAGCACTGAGAGATTCTATCTAGTCTTCCACAAAGAGTAGTAACCTAACATCCATTAAGAAGTAACTGAGGGATTCTATCTAGTCTTCCTTGGAGTGCAATAGACGATGTCTGCATCAGGGTATTGTACACTACAGGGCAGGGTAGGGGGATATGCTGATCCATAGATGACTCGGTGACTCTGAGATATAGTCAGTCCTCTTCAAGGGTCTCAAATCATTAACTCGACCCAGTAAGTTCAGGCATTCTGTCCGACAATATGGTGCTTGTCAAGAGGCGTATAATGAAAGGAGGTGGATGGGACAGTCTTGTGTACGTGAGAGTCTGGGGCTATAACAGCTCTCTGAGGTACCCCACAGGACTGGGACCATCGCTGTGAGAGTCTGGGGCTATAACAGCTCTCTGAGGTACCCCACACCACAGGACTGGGACTATCGCTGTGAGAGTCTGGGGCTATAACAGCTCTCTGAGGTACCCCACACCACAGGACTGGGACTATCGCTGTGAGAGTCTGGGGCTATAACAGCTCTCTGAAGTACCCCACACCACAGGACTGGGACCATCGCTGTGATAGTCTGGGGCTATAACAGCTCTCTGAGGTACCCCACAGGACTGGGACCATCGCTGTGAGAGTCTGCGGCTATACAGCTCTCTGAGGTACCCCACAGGACTGGGACCATCGCTGTGAGAGTCTGGGGCGATAACAGCTCTCTGAGGTACCCCACACCACAGGACTGGGACCATCGCTGTGATAGTCTGGGGCTATAACAGCTCTCTGAGGTACACCACACCACAGGACTGGGACCATCGTTGTGAGAGTCTGGGGCTATAACAGCTCTCTGAGGTACCCCACAGGACTAGGACCATCGCTGTGAGAGTCTGGGGCTATAACAGCTCTCTGAGGTACCCCACAGGACTGGGACCATCGCTGTACCCTTTGGCTGTTCTAGTAATGCTATGTCGTCCCCCCCCCCGTTAAAACAAGGCATAATGCTTCAGAACACAATAACATATTGGAGGTTTATAAATGACTTGGTTCAGAGTCCACACCTAGTAACAATTATAATAATAATAATTATATGTATATATATATATATATATATATATATATACTATTTACAGACTCAAAAAATGCCATGCTGCAGCTTTTCGTTCAAATGATAAAAACCTCCAATAAGGTATTAAAATAACAATAGCACTTTGTTTTGAATCTTTCCGTGGATATAATGTCTGGAACGTTCTTTTCTCTGCCTGGTTTCCTTTCCATCGACTAGCACAGTGAACGTGTGCTAGCTACAAACACGTTGTGGAAGCTTTAGAGGAGGTTTCATGCAGGAAAGTCACAATCAGTCTTGAAGTCGGTGCCACTACTTGAAGGCTAAAAGTTTTACACCAAACAAAGTCTCTCAATGTTCTTAAAAAATACAAAAAAAAATAAAAAAACAACCCACGAACAGGGAAGGAAAAAACAGACAACAGAAAAATCCTCCTCTTTTTTTCTCCTTCAGTTTTTGTTGTTCTTCGTAACGGGAAATGTTTGGAGGAGCGGAGATCGAGTTCCTCTGACTGACAGACCGCTCTGTAACTACTTCCTGTTCCTGTGTCCTAGGCAACTTCCTGCGTCCCCATTGGTCGGTTACAGTTGCTTGTCGCTTTCCTTCTTCAGCCGGCTAAAACACAAACGGAAACAAACACGCGTTAGCATCACCACCAATTGTATAGAAATATATCAGAACGTCCCTGCACCACTACCAAGATTTATATACACACACCGATATTCTCACAGGTGGTATTGTATTACAAGTTGGTCACAAGCTGGAAAATCTGGAACAAAGCCGCTGAAATCCTTGTACAAGCGTGCATTTAACAATTTTACAATTCACCACATCAGTAAAATTGCAAATAAACATAATATGCCAAATTTGGATAATGGTCTGTATAATTTCATGTCCAATGCGAATACAAACAGACTTGCTCCACCAGCCCATATACAACAGTGACTACATATATATAGACCCTATAGGCTCACACTCTGAAAGTGCAGAGTAACTTCTTAAGGTAAAACATCACTTGCCATCAGGTTTTTCTGCAAAAGAGTCCATTTCAGGAACTCGAGATCACTTGAAACGTCTGCATGATCTTACAGAAATCACACAAATGAAAATCTTTTTAAATTAGCAACAAGAATTTATAACCACAGATGAACCATTTTATATTATGTTGAATATTTGTTCTGTAAATCTAATTTAATATAATTATTCTGGTTTTAAAGTCCATCTAAGGACTGATGGCTGTCTAGAATAGTATTTTACCTCTTCTGTCAGTGTGTAGTGAATGTGTTAAAATGTGAACGTGCATGTTGAAGTGTGTGTGTGTGTGTGTGTGTGTGTGTCTCTCTGACCTGTAATAGTCCTCTTGGCCAGGAAGTGGGCCACCGTGCATGTGGTGATGTCCATGCAGCCACTGCTGTTCCATAGCTAGCCGCTGAAGCTCTGCAGACTGGGCATGCATGGCCTGGAGCTGGTGGGCTGCGGACATCTGGGGAGGAAGGTCCCGGGGGTACGGAGTACCTGGAGACAGCAACGCAACAGGATCAGACCATAGGCTTGACTGCCAATAGAGATGCCACTGGTGGATAAATCCCTTGTCACACTATGGAGTCGACCCAGACGAAACTGCTCTGACTCGGATACACCACATCACCAAAAGAATGTGGACACCTGCTCGTCGAGCATCTCATTCCAAAATCACGGGCATTAATATGGAGTTGGTCCCCCTCCCTTTGCTGCTATAACAGCCTCCACTCTTCTGGGAAGGCTTTCCACTAGATGTTGGGACATTGCTGCTATAACAGCCTCCACTCTTCTGGGAAGGCTTTCCACTAGATGTTGGAACATTGCTGCTATAACAGCCTCCACTCTTCTGGGAAGGCTTTCCACTAGATGATGGAACATTGCTGCTATAACAGCCACCACTCTTCTGGGAAGGCTTTCCACTAGATGTTGGAACATTGTTGCTATAACAGCCTCCACTCTTCTGGGAAGGCTTTCCACTAGATGTTGGAACATTGTTGCTATAACAGCCTCCACTCTTCTGGGAAGGCTTTACACTGCAGGGACTTGGTTCCATTCAGCCACGAGAGCATTAGTGAGGTCGAGCACTGATGTTGAAGCATGATTCATCACGCCAGAGAAAGAGTTTCATGAAGCTCCCGACAAACAATTATTTTGCTGACGTTGTTTCCAGAAGCAGTTTGGACCTCTGTAGTGAGTGTTGCAACCGACAGACAGACTATTTTTACGCGCTACACGCTTCAGCAGTCCCCGGTCCCGTTCGGTGAGCTTGTGTGGCCTACCACTTCGCAGCTGAGCCGTTGTTGCTCCTAGACGTTTCCACTTCACGATAACAGCACTTACGGTTGACCGAGGCAGTTCTAGCAGGGCAGAAATTTGACAAACTGACTTGTTGGAAAAGTGGCATCCTATGACGGTGCCACGTTAAAAGTCGCTGAGCTCTTCAGTAAGGCCATTATACTGCCAATGTTTGTCTATGGAGATTGCATGGCGGTGTGCTCGATTTTATACGCCTGTCAGCAACAGGTGTGGCTGAAAGAGTTTGAAGGGGTGTCCACATCCCTTTATATATATATAATGTATTTTCTTTTGACATTGTCCTTTTCAGCCCTATTCTAGCAACTATGATTTGTGTGATGCCAGTTCAGTACGGCTCGGCTCAGTACGGCTCGGCGCAGTACGGCTCGGCGCAGTACGGCTCGGCTCAGTACGGCTCGGCTCAGTTCAGTACGGCTCGGCTCAGTTCAGTACGGCTCGGCTCAGTTCAGTACGGCTCGGCTCAGTTCAGTACGGCTCGGCTCAGTACGGCTCGGCTCAGTACGGCTCGGCTCAGTACGGCTCGGACATTGATATGCTCTAGATTGTTCTTACCAAAGACCGGGTGTCGCAGCATCTCATGTTCGTGTGGGTTCTGTCCCAGGAGGGGGTTGGGGATTGCACCGGGCGGGTAGGGGAAGCGGGCGAGGTGGGGGCCTCCTGCCAGGGGGTCTACGAGGGGGTGCCCCCCCGAACCTGGAGGGCACACAAGACATTCACCACCGCCTGCACAGAGTCAGAACACCAAAAGGTCAGTGTACAATTATACATACAGTTTATCATGATACATGACAAAGTAGTAACCTAACAGATAGTAGTAACCTGACACCCAGATAGTAGTAACCTGACCCCCAGATAGTAGTAACCTGACACCCAGATAGTAGTAACCTAACAGATAGTAGTAACCTGACCCCCAGATAGTAGTAACCTGACCCCCAGATAGTAGTAACCTGACACCCAGATAGTAGTAGTAACCTGACACCCAGATAGTAGCAGTAACCTGACACCCAGATAGTAGCAGTAACCTGACATCCAGATAGTAGTAACCTGACACCCAGATAGTAGTAACCTGACACCCAGATAGTAGTAACCTGACACCCAGATAGTAGTAGTAACCTGACACCCAGATAGTAGTAGTAACCTGACACCCAGATAGTAGTAGTAACCTGACACCCACACCCAGATAGTAGTAGTAACCTGACACCCAGATAGTAGTAACCTGACACCCAGATAGTAGTAACCTGACACCCAGATAGTAGCAGTAACCTGGCCCAGATAGTAGCAGTAACCTGGCCCAGATAGCAGTAACCTGACACCCAGAGAGGAGTAGTAACCTGACACCCAGATAGTAGTAACCTGACACCCAGATAGTAGTAACCTGACACCCAGATAGTAGTAACCTGACACCCAGATAGTAGCAGTAACCTGACACCCAGATAGTAGTAGTAACCTGACACCCAGATAGTAGCAGTAACCTGACACCCACACCCAGATAGTAGTAGTAACCTGACACCCAGATAGTAGTAACCTGACACCCAGATAGTAGTAACCTGACACCCAGATAGTAGTAACCTGACACCCAGATAGTAGCAGTAACCTGGCACAGATAGTAGCAGTAACCTGGCCCAGATAGCAGTAACCTGACACCCAGAGAGGAGTAGTAACCTGACACCCAGATAGTAGTAACCTGACACCCAGATAGTAGTAACCTGACACCCAGATAGTAGCAGTAACCTGACACCCAGATAGTAGCAGTAACCTGACACCCAGATAGTAGCAGTAACCTGACACCCAGATAATAGTAACCTGACACCCAGATAGTAGTAACCTGACACCCAGATAGTAGTAACCTGACACCCAGAGAGGAGTAGTAACCTGGCCCAGATAGCAGTAACCTGGCCCAGATAGTAGCAGTAACCTGGCCCAGATAGCAGTAACCTGACACCCAGAGAGGAGTAGTAACCTGACACCCAGATAGTAGTAACCTGACACCCAGATAGTAGTAACCTGACACCCAGATAGTAGTAACCTGACACCCAGATAGTAGTAACCTGACACCCAGATAATAGTAACCTGACACCCAGATAGTAGTAAACTGACACCCAGATAGTAGTAACCTGACACCCAGAGAGGAGTAGTAACCTGGCCCAGATAGCAGTAACCTGACACCCAGATAGTAGTAGTAACTCGACCCAGATAGCAGTAACCTGACACCCAGATAGTAGTAACCTGACACCCAGATAGTAGTAACCTAACATATAGTAGTAACCTGACACCCAGAGGAGTAGTAACTCGACCCAGATAGCAGTAACCTGACACCCAGATAGTAGTAACCTGACACCCAGAGAGGAGTAGTAACCTGGCCCAGATAGCAGTAACCTGACACCCAGATAGTAGTAGTAACCTGGCCCAGATAGCAGTAACCTGACACCCAGAGAGGAGTAGTAACTCGACCCAGATAGCAGTAACCTGACACCCAGATAGTAGTAACCTGACACCCAGATAGTAGTAACCTAACATATAGTAGTAACCTGACACCCAGAGGAGTAGTAACTCGACCCAGATAGCAGTAACCTGACACCCAGATAGTAGTAACCTGACACCCAGATAGTAGTAGTAACCTGGCTCAGATAGCAGTAACCTGACACCCAGATAGCAGTAACCTGACACCCAGAGAGGAGTAGTAACTCGACCCAGATAGTAGTAACCTGGCCCAGATAGCAGTAACCTGACACCCAGAGAGGAGTAGTAACTCGACCCAGATAGCAGTAACTATCCAGTCTATGGGTGTCTCTGAATGTCCTAGAGTGGCCCAGACAGAGCCTGGATTTGAACCCGATTTAACATCTCTGGAGA
Organism: Oncorhynchus nerka; assembly: GCF_034236695.1. Classification (NCBI taxonomy): domain Eukaryota; kingdom Metazoa; phylum Chordata; class Actinopteri; order Salmoniformes; family Salmonidae; genus Oncorhynchus; species Oncorhynchus nerka. The sequence continues at coordinate 89,708,562 of NC_088402.1, read as the reverse complement.
GACCTGAAAATATCTGTGCAGCGACGCTCCCCATCCAACCTGACAAATCCATTTTAGAACAAGGCTGTAACGTAACAAAATGTGGGAAAAGTGAAGGGGTCTGAATACTTTCCAAACGCACTGTGTATATATATATATATATATATATATAATAAGGGCATGCTACAGCGACTAGGGATCCACAGATCCATTAGAGGTTATAGTCATCAAGGTGTACCAAATACAAAGGCCAATCAACTGGGCTAGCAACAAAGGTCATTAAGAAAATAGCTATTGAAAATGTTATATATAATCGCCATATTTGCGTACAGCATTGTTTTAAAATCAGAAAAGAAGTGATGCTTAAAGTTGTGATATAAACGCTTCACTAGAAGTTGGCAAATAAACGTAAAACTTGATGTTAATCTAATAAGAAATGTTTCTGATTGGCCAGGTGTGTCACCTTGGTGCAGGGAGTCCTGCTGGTGAAGGTGCAGGTGTGAGTGGATGTGGGAGTGCTGGTGGTGATGAGGCGTGATGTTGAACATCTGAAGCCTGGCGATAGGGTCGTTGGCCACCGCCGCCATCCTCTCGGCGTGCAGCCTCTCCGCCGCCAGCCGCTCCGGGTAGCTCATGTCTGGTCTGAGCTGGGGTCCCGCGGCCAACGCCAAACGCTCCCTCTCCAAGGGGTTGAGACCTGGGTGGAAGGAGGCGAAGGGGTGCGGTCCCGCCATGGATGGTAAGGAGATGGCCCCGTGTCGGGCGAAGTGTTCCATGGGGTTCGCCGAGGGGTGCATGCCTTCTAGTTCCGGGGGTTTGTGTTCGAACCCAGGCTTCATCCTCTCTCTCAGCTCCCTCTCCCTCATTTCTCTCTCCCTCATCTCCCGCTCTCGCAGCTCGCGCTCCCGCATGCCCGGGTCGGCGTTGTAGAGGCCAGGCATGTGATAGGCCATCAGGGGGTCGTTGGGGTTGAGGGAGACGAAGAAGGGGTGGTTCCTATTGGTCGGGGACATGACGTGGGGGCGGGCGTACTCGCTGAGGGTGCGCAGGGCGGGCGTGTCGGGGCCGATGTAAGGGGGCACCGCGGCGATGGAGGTAGGGGGGCCGTCGAAGGGAGGACGCATGTGGGCGGAGCCACCCATCTGGGGGTCACCCATACGGCCGTCGTGACACGAACTGGAGGCTTTCTGGAACAAATAGATATGTACAGAGGTTACACACACACTGGGAGGTTATTACATGTTATAAAGGGGGATAACGTGTAAGAAGGGTACAGGTTGTAAAGTGGTTATAACAGGTTGTAAAGTGGTTGTAACAGGTTGTAAAGTGGTTATAATAGCTTGTAAAACATTATGCGGTTACAATATGTTGTAAGCTTGGAACAGGTTATAAGGTGATTATAATAGGTTGTAACAGGTTATAAGGTGATTATAACTAGGTTGTAACAGGTTATAAGGTGATTATAATAGGTTGTAACAGGTTATAAGGTGATTATAACTAGGTTGTAACAGGTTATAATAGGTTGTAACAGGTTATAAGGTGATTATAACTAGGTTGTAACAGGTTATAAGGTGGTTATAATAGGTTGTAACAGGTTATAATAGGTTGTAACAGGTTATAATAGGTTGTAACAGGTTATAAGGTGATTATAATAGGTTGTAACAGGTTATAAGGTGATTTTAATAGGTTGTAACAGGTTATAAGGTGATTTTAATAGGTTGTAACAGGTTATAAGGTGATTATAATAGGTTGTAACAGGTTATAAGGTGATTATAACTAGGTTGTAACAGGTTATAAGGTGATTATAACTAGGTTGTAACAGGTTATAAGGTGATTATAACTAGGTTGTAACAGGTTGTAAGGTGATTATAATAGGTTGTAACAGGTTATAAGGTGATTATAATAGGTTGTAACAGGTTATAAGGTGATTATAACTAGGTTGTAACAGGTTATAAGGTGATTATAACTAGGTTGTAACAGGTTATAATGCAATAGGTTGTAACAGGTTATAATGCAATAGGTTGTAACAGGTTATAAGGTGATTATAATAGGTTGTAACAGGTTATAAGGTGATTATAATAGGTTGTAACAGGTTATAATAGGTTGTAACAGGTTATAAGGTGATTATAACTAGGTTGTAACAGGTTATAAGGTGATTATAATAGGTTGTAACAGGTTATAATAGGTTGTAACAGGTTATAAGGTGATTATAACTAGGTTGTAACAGGTTATAAGGTGATTATAACTAGGTTGTAACAGGTTATAAGGTGATTATAACAGGTTGTAACAGGTTATAATAGGTTGTAAGGTGATTATAATAGGTTGTAACAGGTTATAAGGTGATTATAATAGGTTGTAACAGGTTATAATAGGTTGTAACAGGTTATAAGGTGATTATAATAGGTTGTAACAGGTTATAATAGGTTGTAACAGGTTGTAAGGTGATTATAATAGGTTGTAACAGGTTATAAGGTGATTATAACTAGGTTGTAACAGGTTATAATGTGATTATAATAGGTTGTAACAGGTTATAAGGTGATTATAATAGGTTGTAACAGGTTATAAGGTGATTATAATAGGTTGTAACAGGTTATAAGGTGATTATAATAGGTTGTAACAGGTTATAAGGTGATTATAATAGGTTGTAACAGGTTATAAGGTGATTATAATAGGTTGTAACAGGTTATAAGGTGATTATAATAGGTTGTAACAGGTTATAAGGTGATTATAATAGGTTGTAACAGGTTATAAGGTGATTATAATAGGTTGTAACAGGTTATAAGGTGATTATAATAGGTTGTAACAGGTTATAAGGTGATTATAATAGGTTGTAACAGGTTATAAGGTGATTATAATAGGTTGTAACAGGTTATAATGTGATTATAATAGGTTGTAACAGGTTATAATGTGATTATAACTAGGTTGTAACAGGTTATAATGCAACAGTTTGCAACAGTTTGTAAGGTAAAGGTTACACAAATGTGACTCGTTTCAGGAAACTGGGTGTAATATCACACGTCACTACTTCACAGGAGCGCCGTTTGAATATAAACATAATATTCTATTAAATTGCATTTTTTGGGGGCAGAAAGGCCTTCTGGAACATGAGAACTTTCATGAGCCTTAATAACAAACTTGTATGCCATCTGTAAATACGAATAAAATTGTTAAATTACGAGCCTAGTTTGTTTAGCCACAGAAAAAGCCAGCAACCTTCCTGCTAGTCATGATTGGCTGAGATAATGAGTGGGCTGGACATGCCGAGACATGAGTTCGGATTGGTCTGCCATGTAGCAGGCTTCTGTCTATAATATGAGCTGTAGGTATATGTAGGTATTCCTTTCTAACGCAGATTTAAAAAAAAGATTTCACACAGTAGAACTGCATAAGTGTTGCTCTCCACATTCTGGAAGACCCCATTTTCAAATCAGTGGAATTAGAGTATGATAGCTAAGGAGATGGAGAAAATTCTGGCGTTTGATTGCAAATATGCAGACGGAGACAAAAAGAGAACACACAGAAGGCTGTTGTATAAAACAGCTGTCTCCGGATTACATCTTCAAACTAAGGGCAACCATGACATCTGTGACAGAGAGGGAGAAGCATCCATCCATGTACACGATGGGTAAGAGACTCTAGCTAGCTACATTTTCAGATATTACACGTTTCTAATTTTGTCAAAAAGTCATTTTAATTTCAAGTTAAAGCGTACTGCTAGCTAGCTAATGTGACGTGTATGATCTGTGTAGTAATATTATTTATATCTCAGAGCCATTTGCATTGCCAGTTATAGACTAATGTTAGCTAGTTATAGCCTAATGTTAGCTAGCTAACATTGAACCTGGTTGATTAGCTAACTTCAGATTCATGCAGGGTAGTAACGTTATGAGTTGGGATTATGGTTCATTGTTTAGCTAGCTAGCTAGCTGCTAGCTACATGTCTAAACAAAAGACTCCACTATGCAAGTAACAATTTAATAGACTGTTCATGATGTCACTGCGACAACTGTCGATAGACGTAGCTGGTAAATTTGCTCTGTCTATCTACTCCGATTTCAGAGCACTCGTCTGTGTGCCAGAGCGCAGAATAACTGACAAATTTACGAAAACGCTCAATACCCGTTGAAGATGGCCGGTGTCAGTAAACGTACTCCCTGAACGCTTCGAGGGCGGAGCGCTCTGCATTTACGAGGGTCCAATCTGACAAAGCTCTGAGTTTACGAACGCCCAGAGCACACTCTGGCACTCCAGATTAAATTTACAAACACACCTGTAGTATAAACCAGCCTTTAGTCTTGAAATCTTTGATTGTTTAGCACATGGCCTCACATGTGAATCCTTAAAGAGATGGGTGTGGCTAAAGCTGAGGATGTGAACGATGCTGAACGGGTGTAGACAAACAAGAGCTCTCCAGGTACCAAAACATTCAAGGGCCACTTTCTCAAAAGGGAGGTTACAAGTTTATCAACTTTCAAAGCAGAATTACTTTCCCATTGTTCTGAGTCTCTACTTTTATCCAAATATAAAAAACACCATTTAAAATGTTGCTACATAAGACCTAATCTAGCTGGTCGGTCACAAATACTCTAGTGCGAATGAGAAACATATAAGGGGTTTTCGAACAAAATGTGGTTTCAATTCCCAGTGTGAAGTTGAGAGACAAAATACACCAAACCCTCACCACAGCTCTCTCCTGTTCCTTCTCTCTTTCCCGTTCTCTCTCTCGTTCCTTCTCCCTCTCCTTCTCCTCCCGGGCTTTCTGCTCGGCCTCCCTCTTGACCCGCTCCAGCGCCTCTTCTCTCTTCTTGGCCAGTTTAGAAGCAGCCAGAGGAGTAAAGTAGAAGTCTGTTCTAGCACACGTGTTGTACCCACGGTCCAGGTGCTTGTAGAACCTAGGAGGCACAAAGGGAAAACAATGTTAATATATAGTAAGGAAGTACTGTTTGGCTAAAAATACTTCCAAAGAAATACACATTAATATATAGTAAGGATGTAGAGTTTGGCTAAAAATACTTCCAATGAAATACATTTACATTACATTTAAGTCATTTAGCAGACGCTCTTATCCAGAGCGACTTACAAATTGAAATACACATTAATATATAGTAAGGATGTAGAGTTCGGCTAACAATACTTAATGGAAATACATATATATAGTAAGGATGTAGAGTTTGGCTAAAAATACTTAATGGAAATACACATTAATATATAGTAAGGATGTAGAGTTTGGCTAACAATACTTAATGGAAATACATATATATAGTAAGGATGTAGAGTTTGGCTAACAATACTTATTGGAAATACACATTAATATTCCAGGATTCACAGCTGGCTAACATCACACTTCTCAAAAGACTCATACGACTTGTATACATGAGTCATTAACATTCTAAATGAACACCTTGCCTTAAAATCTGTAAATCATGAATGATAAAAATAAATAAATAAATACATTAGCATAGAAAATGTGCTAAATGCATCAAAATGGCAAGCATCTTCAACAGACATGGGATGTAAGTTTATTATCTGATTAGAAACAAAGATCCTGACTACCTCTATCAACAGACATGGGATGTAAGTTTATTATCTGATTAGAAACAAAGATCCTGACTACCTCTATCAACAGACATGGGATATAGTTTATTATCTGATTAGAAACAAAGATCCTGACTACCTCTATCAACAGACATGGGATATAGTTTATTATCTGATTAGAAACAAAGATCGTTTGGTTTGCTGATTATTCAACAGTATCTCTATTCTAACCACTCCATGTATCTGTGCTGAGGAGATCCTCTCTAGCCGTTAACAGATCCTCTCTAGCCGTTAACAGATCCTCTCTAGCCGTTAACAGATCCTCTCTAGCCGTTAACAGATCCTCTCTAGCCGTTAACAGATCCTCTCTAGCCGTTAACAGATCCCGCCTACCCCCGTTAACAGATCCCGCCTACCCCCATTAACAGATCCTCTCTAGCCATTAACAGATCCCGCCTACCCCCGTTAACAGATCCCGCCTACCCCCGTTAACAGATCCCGCCTACCCCCGTTAACAGATCCCGCCTACCCCCGTTAACAGATCCCGCCTACCCCCGTTAACAGATCCCGCCTACCCCCGTTAACAGATCCCGCCTACCCCCGTTAACAGATCCCGCCTACCCCCGTTAACAGATCCTCTCTAGCCATTAACAGATCCCGCCTACCCCCGTTAACAGATCCCGCCTACACCCGTTAACAGATCCCGCCTACCCCCGTTAACAGATCCCGCCTACCCCCGTTAACAGATCCCGCCTACCCCCGTTAACAGATCCCGCCTACCCCGTTAACAGATCCCGCCTACCCCCGTTAACAGATCCCGCCTACCCCCGTTAACAGATCCCGCCTACCCCCGTTAACAGATCCCGCCTACCCCCGTTAACAGATCCTGCCTACCCCCGTTAACAGATCCTCTCCAGCCATTAACAGATCCTGCCCACCCCCGTTAACAGATCCTGTCTACCTCTAACAGTGCATGTGTGTTCTGGCAGTGTGTGTGCGCGCATCAGGTCATACCGTGCTGATTGGCTGGCATGGCTGGGCGTGTTGACGACGGTAGGCTCGGGGGAGGGGCTCCGAGGAGGGGGCGGAGGGCTCTCGGGCTCCTCTGATTCGTCGAGAGGTTCCTCCTTGATGTGTACAGGTGGGACGGCGGGGCCTGGGCAGGCGGAGCCGACGGAGGCTGGGAGGGGCATGGAGATGGAGGAAGAGGGGGGCTGGAGGCCTGCTGGTAGAGAGGAGGATGAGGAGGGGGGAGGACAGCCAGAGGAGGAGAGGGGCAGGACAGGGGCGAAGGGGTGAGGAGGGAACGGGGACTGTTGGGGAATGTTGGGGTGGGAGGACGGTGATGGTCCAGAAAGGGGAAGAGGAGGAGGGTGATGCTGGCTGCCTCTCTCTCTCTGAAAGGGGGAGATTCTGGGACTGGGTGAGGACAGGGGCTGGGCTGGTGGAGGCTGGAGCTGCTGGCCTGGGCCCTGGGGCATGAGCTGGAGGGGAGGAGGGTGGGCAGGAGGAGGGTGGTGGGCGGACAGGGAGGAAAGGGGCTTGAGGGCAGGTGGAGGGGGCAGGTTGGAGGGCATCTGGGGAAGGGGGGCGCTGAGAGGTGTGGAGGCCCGTGTTTGTGAGACTGAGGGTCGCGGTTGGGCATGTGGGGGATGGGTGTGGTCGGAGGGGGCTTGATGTGGGGCATGGACATGGAAGGGGCGGGGTGTAGGGGCTGCTCGCGGTGCGGCTGATTGGACGAGCCACCCTGGGACGACGATGATTGGCTGGGGGCGTGTGGGCCCTGTGAGACGGCTGCTGCGATTGAATGAGAGGGAGCGGGGAGGGCGGGACCTGAGACTGGGGGCCCAATGGGAAGCTCTGAGGGGGCAGGGAGTGGGGGTGGGGCAGGTGAGAGGGGCCAGTTTGGAGTGGGTGCGGCATGGATGATGAGTGGGGCAGCGGGCCGTGGAACGTGCTCGGTAGCGACTGGGTGGAGCCTGGCGGTCCTGGGGGTGGAACCTGAGACAACCCCTGCTGCGGAGAATGAGGCGAGGGGGAGGGCCGCCGCTGTGGGTGGATGGATGCCCCTGATTGGTTGAGAGAGAGGGGGCCGGCCTGTTGGGGCATGGAAGGCGGTAGAGGCAGTGGAAGAGAAGTGGGGGGTGCGAAGGAGGGTGGGACCTGGGGGACCAGTGAGGGGACTGAGGAGGACGTGGAAGGTAATGGAGGGGTGGTGGAACGACCACCCGAGGTCCCTGGCTGACAGGACTGGATAACCGGAGGGTGCTGCGACTGCCCCTCTCTCTCCCTCTCTCTCTCTTGTCTCTGCAGTAGGAGCAGCTGCTGCTGGGCGGAGGAGTCCGAGTCACTCTCCCCGTCTCGGGGGCTGGGGATGGAGGGCGAGGAGCTGCGGTTATCCTGGTCGATGTCTTTAGCATCACTGCTACACTCCTCGTTGACGCTGTGCCCGTCTGAGCTCTCGCCCTCTCCCTCTCCCTCGCATTCTGACGGCGAGTCGGACCGACCCAGCTCCTGTGGAACAGGGAAGAGAGCAGTGAATTCCATACCACAATGGTTGTCATCATGAACACATCTCCTTACACTCGGGAGAATAAATGTCCGGGAAGAGAACAAAAAGGCTTGGTATGAGCACTGTAATAACATATAGGGGCCCGTATCTAAAGCATTAGAGATTGCTGATCTAGGGTCAGGTCCTCCTGTTCATATATTTTTATTCATTTTGTGCAAATCAGGCCCTGGCCTTTTAGTCATTTCAATACTGCAGCCCAACCCCAGACATTAAGACACTATTCTAGAATACAGCCCAACCCCAGACATTAAGACACTATTCCAGAATACAGCCCAACCCCAGACATTGTTCCAGAATAGAGCCCAACCCCAGACATTAGACACTATTCCTCAACACAGCCCAAACATTAGACACTACAGCGCCTTGCAAAAGTATTCATCCCACTTGGCAGTTTTCCTATTTTGTTGCATTACAACCTGTAATTTAAATCAATTTTTATTTGGATTTTGTGTAATGGACATACACAAAAAAGTCCAAATTGGTGAAGTGAAATGAAAAAAATAACTTGCTTCAAAAAAAGGGACCAAAGATAACCCTGAAGGAGCGGCAAAGCTCCACAGTGGAGTTTGGAGTATCTTTCCATAAGCCATTGCTTAAAGAAAAAGACTCCCCAAATATATGGAAGAAGGTACTCTGGTCAGACTAAAATTGAGCTTTTTGGCCAGCAAGAAAAACGCTATGTCTGGCGCAAACCCAACACCTCTCATCACCCCGAGAATACCATCCCCACTGTGAAGCATGGTGGTGGCAGCATCATAATGTGGAGATGTTTTTCAGCGGCAGGGACTGGGAAACTGGTCAGAATTGAAGGAATGATGGATGCTAAATGCAGGGAAATTCTTGAGGGGAAACCTGTTTCAGTCTTCCAGAGAATTGAGACAGGGACGGAGGTTCACGTTCCAGCAGGACAATGACCCTAAGCACACTGCTGAAGCAACACTCGAGTGGTTTAAGGGGAAACATTTAAATGTCTTGGAATGGCCTTGTCAAAGCCCAGATCTCAATCCAATTGAGAATCTGTTATATGACTTAAAGATTGCTGCACACCAGCGGAACCCATCCAACTTGATGGAGCTGGAGCAGTTTTGCCTTGAAGAATGGGCAAAAATCCCACTGGCTAGATGTGCCAAGCTTATAGAGACATACCCCAAGAGACTTGCAGCTGTAATTGCTACAAAAGGTGACTCTACAAAGTATTAACTTTGGGGGGGGGGTGAATAGTTATGCACGTTCAAGTTTTCAGTTTTGTTGTTGTTTGTTCTTCAAAGTGATAGGAATGTGTTGTGTAAATCAAATGATACAACACCCCCCCCCCAAAAAAATTATTTCAATTCCATGTTGTAAGGCAACAAAATAAGAAAACTACCAAGGGGGGGTGAATACTTTGGCAAGCCACTGTATTCCAGACATTAGACACGATTCCTCAACACAAACAGCTACCCAACAGACACTGGTTTGAGATGTACTAGTTAATGTCACCTGGGTCTTGGACTTCTTGGCACTTGTCCTGTTGTCTGTGTCCTCTGTGTCTGAGGCTCCTCCCTTCTCTCTCTGGCGTTTGGCACTCTTCATAGGAGACTCCTCCTTAATCTTCTGATGACAATCAATCATCCATCATATCATACTGGTATTGTCATTTCCCAATCAGGCTTTCATACATATTCACCTGGTATAGAATCTGAATGATAGGGAGTGCTAAGGACCTAAACACTAATGCGCATGTGTGTGAGTCAATAAGTGTGTATGTATGTACAGTTGAAGTCAGAAGTTTACATTCAGCTTAGGCAAATATATTTAAATTCAGTTTTTCACAATTCCTGACATTTAATCCAAGTAAAAATTCCCTGTCTCAGGTCAGTTAGGATCACCACTTTATTTTAAGAATGTGAAATGTCAGAATAATAGTAGTGGGTGTAACTGAGTCAGGTTTGTAGGCCTCCTTGCTCACACACGCTTTTTCAGTTCTGCCCACAAATTTTCTATCGGATTGAGGTCAGGGCTTTGTGATGGCCACTCCAATACCTTGACTTTGTTGTCCTTAAGCCATTTTGCCACAACTTTGGAAGTATACTTGGGGTCATTGTCCATTTGGAAGACCCATTTACGACCAAGCTTTAACTTCCTGACTGATGCCTTTCAGGTTATGTCGATATAGGACTCGTTTTAATGTGGTTTTGATCATTTTGTACCCGTTTCCTCCAGCATCTTCACAAGGTCCTGCTGTTGTTCTGGGATTGATTTGCACTTTTCACACCCCAGTACGTTCATCTCTAGGAGACAGAACGCGTCTCCTTCCTGAGCGGTGTGACGGCTGCGTGGTCCCACGGTGTTTATACTTGCGTACTATTGTTTATACAGATGAACGTGGTACCTTCAGGCATTTGGAAATTGCTCCCAAGGATGAACCAGACTTGTGGAGGTCATCAATTGTTTTTCTGAGGTCTTGGCTGATTTCTTTTGATTTTCCCATGATGTCAAGCAAAGATGCACTGAGTTTGAAAGTTGACCTTGAAATACATCCACAGGTACACCTCCAATTGACTCAAATGATGTCAATTAGCCTAACAGAAGCTTCTAAAGCCATGACATCATTTTCTGTTATTTTCCAAGCTGTTTAAAGGCACATTCAACTTAGTGTATGTAAACTTCTGACCCACTGGAATTGTGATACAGTGAATTATAAGTGAAATAATCTGCCTGTAAACAATTGTTGGAAAAATGACTTGTGTCATGTACAAAGTTCATGCATGTGTCTGTCTGTGTGTGTGTGTGTGTGTGTGTGTCTCTGTGTGTGTCTCTGTGTGTGTGTGTGTCTCTGTGTGTGTGTCTCTGTGTGTGTGTGTATGTCTCTGTGTGTGTGTATGTCTCTGTGTGTGTGTGTGTGTGTGTGTGTGTGTGTGTGTCTGTGTGTGTGTGTGTGTCTCTGTGTGTGTGTGTGTGTGTGTATGTCTCTGTGTGTGTGTGTGTGTGTGTATGTCTGTGTGTGTGTGTG